>NC_084618.1:78193346-78230846 GCF_033978795.1 Nerophis ophidion
CGCATCGTCAATATGCATGAGGCAATATGTGAAGAAAGGGAGAAGTGTGGAGTGTGCTTCAGCCGCGGGGAGGTCATTAATTTCTATTACTATCTTGATGATGACATCCACAACATAACATTACAAGTAACCGAGACGGACGACATCATTACTGGTAAGAATAAGGAGGCAATTTCTTTTGTGTAAATAGGGTTGCAACGATTAATCGCGTAGAAAAATCGCATTGAGGTGATAAAGTGTGTTTTATCCGATTTATTAAATTGATAAGTGTACTCGATTACTAAAACAATCGATGGTTGCTGGCGTGGTTTTATATGTTCCATTTATGACATTCTTGCCAACCTTGAGACCTCCGATTTCGGGAGGCGGGGGTTGGGGGCGTGGTTAAGAGGGGAGGAATATATTTACAGCTAGAATTCACCAAGTCAAGTATTTCATATATATATATATATATATATATATATATATATATATATATATACATACATATATATATATACATACATATATATATATATACATATATATACATATATACATACATATACATATATACATACATATACATATATACATATATATATATACATATATATACATACATACATATATAGATACATACATACATACATACATACATACATATATATATATATATATGGGAAAAATCACAAGACTACTTCATCTCTACAGAACTGTTTCATGAGGGGTTCCCTCAATCGTCAGGAGATTGAGGGAACCCCTCATGAAACAGTTCTGTAGAGATGAAGTAGCCTTGTGATTTTTCCCACACATACATATATTGCGCTCTACCACGGTATCGAGCACTATTCTCTGGATAATCTAATTAAGTCATATATACATATAAGAAATGCTTATTGTTCAGTGAATTCTAGCTATATATACATATATATATACTTGAATTTCAGTGTTCATTTATTTACACCTGTACACACACATAACACTCATCTAGTCATTGTTGAGTTAAGGGTTGAACTGTCGATCTTTGTTCTATTCTCTGTCACTATTTTCCTAACCATGCTGAACACCCTCTCTGATGTTGCATTGCTGTGTGGCACGCACAAAAGTGCTTTCATCAAATGCAGTAGAGTCTGGAATCTTCCATCTTCGTCTCCTTGTTGTGTGCGCAGTTGTGCACCGCACTCTCTAAACGCCGTAGAATGTTATTGTCACATATGCATGTACAGTAGATGGCAGTATTGTCCTGTTTAAGAGCGTCACAACATTGCTGTTTACGGCAGACAAACTGTTTTATGGTAAATGAAAACGTGACTGCTGTTGTTGTGTGTTGTTACCGCGCTGGGAGGACGTTAATGAAACTGCCTAACAATAAACCCACATAAATGATAAATGATAAATGGGTTGTATTGTATAGCGCTTTTCTACCTTCAAGGTACTCAAAGCGCTTTGACACTACTTCCACATTTACCCATTCACACACACATTCACACACTGATGGAGGGAGCTGCCATGCAAGGCGCTAACCAGCACCCATCAGGAGCAAGGGTGAAGTGTCTTGCTCAGGACACAACGGACGTGACGAGGTTGGTACTAGGTGGGATTTGAACCAGGGACCCTCGGGTTGCGCACGGCCACTGTCCCACTGCGCCACGCCGAAACCAAGAACTCGCCCTCGATCATTCTACAGTTATAACGTCATTGGTACACTGTTGATTGTCATTTCATGTAGGGATGTACTTTGGGGACGCCGTCCCCACTCCTCACGCTGTAAGTTTTTGCTGTCGTCCAGCATTCTGTTTTTGTTTACTTTGTAGCCAATTCAGTTTTACTTTTGTTTTGCATAACCATCCCTATGCTTCAGTGCCTTTTCCTAGCGGCACTTGCATTTTGTTAATTTTTGGTTTAAGCGTTACATACCTTTTACATACCAAAAAAGGTTGGAAAACACTGCACTAGACAACGGCACATTATTATAATAATTGATTTGCAAAAAATTGTTAGGGCACGAGCGCCCCCTAAAGGGTCCAACAAAAAAATATCAGTTTCCCAGCTGCGGTCCGTATGGGGCCCAGTGGTATTTCGTTGTTATACACTCTCTCACCACTTGTGGCAGTAATGGCAATGACAAAAAAAACAAAAGAAGTCTGACGCTAAAGTCTTGAGAAGTTTCTTTAAGCGCAAAAATATGACTAAAGAGTATACATTATATTGACAGTTTATTGAAGAAACATCTACTATTAATTTAGTAATAATTTATTAATGTTGGCACAACGTAATTGTATTTTTTTTTCTTTGCGGTATATTTGATTATCTGCGATGAGGTGGCGACTTGTCCAGGGGGTACCCCACCTTCCGCCCGAATACAGCTGAGATAGGTTCCAGCACCCCCCGCGACCCCAAAAGGTAATAAGCGGTAGAAAATGGATGAATGGATATATTTGATTATCATTTATAGAATAATATTACATATAGGCCCTGCGATGAGGTGGCGACTTATCCAGTGTGTACCCCGCCTTCCGCCCGAATGCAGCTGAGATAGGCTCAAGCACCCCCCGCGACCCCAAAAGGGAATAAGCGGTAGAAAATGGATGAATGGATATATTTTATTTTTATTTATAGAATAATATTACATATAGGCCCTGCGATGAGGTGGCGACTTATCCAGTGTGTACCCCGCCTTCCGCCTGAATGCAGCTGAGATAGGCTCAAGCACCCCCCGCGACCCCAAAAGGGAATAAGCGGTAGAAAATGGATGAATGGATATATTTGATTATCATTTATAGAATAATATTACATATAGGCCCTGCGAAGAGGTGGCGACTTATCCAGTGTGCACCACGCCTTCCGCCCGAATGCAGCTGAGATAGGCTCAAGCACCCCCCGCGACCCCAAAATGGACAAGTGGTAGAAAATGGAAGGAAGGATATTTTTTGGGACCAATTAGCGGAGGTTGCTTAATTTCCCACGGCACATCAGACAATATCTCACTAGTGTGCCGCGGCACAGTGGTTGAAAAACACTGTCTTATACGGTACTCTGCTTTACTATTCAGTCTTTTTCGTTTGGGAACCATGTTCAAGAATCAATTAAGTTTGTAAAATGAGATTCTATTGTATATATACACCGATCATATCAAACATAAGGTGGTAAGGCATCAACAATCTCTTTATTATCAAAAACTACGCAACAACAACAGCAAGCTAAACTGTTAGAATAGTTGTATTAAGTTATCACAAAACTTTGTGTTTCATTGAGTTCCCGGCGAGAGGACAAAAGCGGTCTTTAATCCCACCAATCAAAAGGCTTGCAAAACTCCACTGTGTAGGATGGGAAACAACATGAAGGTGTTCTGTTTCTTTCATGTATTGTAATCAATAGAAAGATATCGTCCTGACCCAAGAACTACAAAAGCGGAGAGGAAGCAGGGTTTGACTCCCCTCAAGGCGACCTTTTCAGTTAACTGTTTTACGACCTCTTTTCTGAACAGTTTTACGACCTTTTCTTTTGAACTGTCGTAATCAAAGACGATGGCTGTTTACGACCCATGTCCCTTAGAAACAGCTGTTGCCATGTAATCAGGGATCGTCCATACAAAAGAGGAGGCGTACAATCTTTTGTTAGAGCATGTTGAGACACTGTACAAGGGTACAGTGTCCAGGCGTTTCGCCTCAATTGAGCCAAATTTAATTCTGTCTCTGTTGGATTCTTTGCTTCTTGTCTTGTTTAATATATGTCATCAGTGTTTGAACCTGACATAAACTGTCAACACTCACACAAAAGTCCTGTTGATGCTGTGAAAAACATTAACAATTATTTTTAAACAGTAATTATTATTATTTTCTATTTTTAAAAGGCAGGTAACCGACAAAAGGAGAGGAGGGGGCGGGGAGGAGGGGAAGTGTGTGTGTCCGTCTCCTCTCCATGTCTAAGTCCACAGCGAATCCCTGCTTCTTTCCTGGCTGGTCTATTGGCCACTGGGATGTTAGCGTCAACGCTAAAACAAGCCAACAATAAAGTTGCATTAGCATTTGTCAGGTTGATATTCCAAACATGGAGTGTCAGAATAATTGTATCCAAGTCATCACAAAACTTTTTGTTGCCGTGAGTTCCCGGCGAGGAGACAGAAGCTGTCTTTGAAGGCTTGTAAAACCCCACTGTGTAGGATGGTAAGCAACATGAAGGTATTCTGTTTCTTTCATGTATTGTAATCCACAGAAAGATTTTGTCTTGACCCGAGAACTACAAAGCGCATAGGAAGCAGGGCCTGACTCCCCTCAAAGCGACCTTTTCTTTGAACTGTTCCGTGACCGTCACCACGGTTGAAGAGGGGTTAGTGCGTCTGCCTCACAATACGAAGGTCCTGAGTAGTCAGGGTTTAATCCCGGGCTCGGGATCTTTCGGTGTGGAGTTTGCATGTTCTCCCTGTTCCCTCCGGGTACTCCGGATTCCGGACATGCACCTGGGGATAGGTTGATTGGCAACACTAAATAGTCCCTAGTGTGTGAATGTGAGTGTGAATGTTGTCCGTCTATCTGTGTTGGCCCTGCGATGAGGTGGCGACTTGTCCAGGGTGTACGCCGCCTTCCGCCCGATTGTAGCTGAGACAGGCACCAGCGCCCCCCGCGATCCCAAAGGGAATAAGCGGTACAAAATGGATGGATGGATGGATGTTCTGTGACCGAGGGCAACGGCTGTTTGCGACCTTTTCTTGAACTGTTTTTTTTACAACCTTTTCTTTGAACGGTTCTGTAACCAAAGGCGATGGCTGTCTACGACCCCCTCCCTTAGAAACAGCTGTTACCATATAACCAGGGAAAGTCCACATAAAATAGGAGGCGTACAATCTTTTGTCAGAGCGTGGTGGAACTGTACAAAGAGTACAGTCCAGACGTTTCTCCTCATTGAGCCAAATTTAAATCTGTCTCTGTTTAATTCCTTGCTTCTTGTCTTGTTCAATAGATGTCATCAGTGTTTGAAGCTGACACGAAGATTGGGCAAAGTATGTTTTAATCGGTGTTTGGAGTTAATTCTGGAAAAGTTAAAATTGTAACCACAGCCATCCAAATAGTCAAAACAACTGCCCTGGCCCAAATTGAAAAATGAAGTCGCCCATTATTGAGAAAGGTTTGCAAAATGTCAAATTAATTAATTAAAGACAGGGCACTTTATAAGAAGTGATATATTATGGTGTTAGCCTTTAAATAGACTCCCTTTTTAGACCAGTTGATCTGCCGTTTCTTTTCTTTTTCTTCTATGTCCCACTCTCCCCTGTGGAGGGGGTCCGGTCCGATCCGGTAGCCATGTACTGCTTGCCTGTGTATCGGCTGGGGACATCTCTGCGCTGCTGGTCCGCCTCCGCTTGGGATGGTTTCCTGCTGGCTCCGCTGTGAACGGGACTCTCGCTGCTGTGTTGGATCCGCTTTGGACTGGACTCTCGCGACTGTGTTGGATCCATTATGGATTGAACTTTCACAGTATCATGTTAGACCCGCTCGACATCCATTGCTTTCCTCCTCTCCAAGGTTCTCATAGTCATCATTGTCACCGACGTCCCACTGGGTGTGAGTTTTCCTTGCCCTTATGTGGGCCTACCGAGGATGTCGTAGTGGTTTGTGCAGCCCTTTGAGACAGTAGTGATTTAGGGCTATATAAGTAAACATTGATTGATTGATTGAGTGTAATAATACACAGTTCCAGAATTGTATTAGTATACAATGCCAACTGTATTTATTTTTCAGGGATTTGGACATTCTAGCCAAAACAGACCATTCATTACCTTTTTCTCCCAAGCACCTGTCATCCATTTTTTTTTTTTACGAGCCTCCCGCCGGATTCACGCTTCATCGCAACCAGACAGTTTAATTACGGGGCAGGACGAATTAAAGGGCGCCCTTGTGGGGGAATATCAGCTGCCTTATTTCTTCATTAGCAATGAATCGGCGCGTGGGGGTTGGAAATGAGCGCAGATCAAAGCGTGTACTCCCAACGCTTTCCGGACGCGACGGTGGATCAGTAGACGGATGAGTTCAAAGCGGGAAAAAGAGTGAACAAGAGCCGTTTTTTTGATGTGGTCGGCAGGCGGAAACTGAAAATGAAAGCGTCTGTTGGCTTGCCACGGAGAGTGGAGATGTTGTTTGTCCGCGGGCGGGGGAGCTCTTTTTAGGAGGATGAGAAAGGAGGAACAGTAAAGACCTCTGTGAATGTTTTGAACTCCTGTTTCGAGGCCAGTGTTGTATCGAGAAGAAAATGCAGCCCGGGGGAATTAAGGCATCGCTTGGATGTCTCACTACAATCCTCTTGTGTATGTTGTGGTGTCAACAACACCCCAAAGTCCCCTCCTCAACCCCCTCAAGGACAGCGTGTGTGTGTTCTTGTATTTCTACCCTTCTTGAGACATCAAAAAGGAAAAAGTACCTTCCATATGAGGACCGGTGAACAAGTTAGGACCAAAATCATGGTCCCAATACGGAAAACCGTTACATACAATAGAGAATGTATCAATTCTATCAAAATTAGGGTAGTCCCAACAGGGAGGGATTTTTCAAATTTTTAAAAGTGCTCCCCCTCTGGTCAACATATGAAATAACAAGTGTGTTTAAGAAATTGAAATGCGCTCCCTTTTGGCCAAAATTAATTAAAAAATATATATATATGTATTTATTAACATACTGTAATAACTGGAATTTAATAATATAGTAAATACTCTTTAAAAACCAACTGCAAAAAAAAATACTTAAAGCTTACCTTTTTTGTATTTGCATAGTATGTATATATTATTAATGTTGTAAATAAAAATCTTTATATATCTAGAAAGGGTGGTCATAAAGATTATTTGGAGGTCTCAAGAAGGTAAGAAATACAAAAATGTGTGTGTGTTCTTGTATTTCTACCCTTCTTGAGACATCAACAAGGAAAAAGTACCTTCCACATGAGGACCGGTGAACAAGTTAGGACCAAAATCATAGTCCCAATACGGAAAACCGTTGCATCTTAATAGGGAATCTATCAATTCTATCAAAATTAGGGTAGTCCCAAAAAGGAGGGATTTTTCAAATTGACTGTGTGTCCTTTTTAAAAGTGCTCCGCCTCTGGTCAACATATGAAATAACAAGTATATAACAAATTACATATAATTAATATATATATATATATATATATATATATGAATATATAAATATACTGTAATAACTATAAGTTAATAATATAGTAAATAATATTTAAAAACCAACTGCAAAAAAAACCCCAAAAACTTAAAGCTTACCTTTTTTGTATTTGCATAGTATGTATATATTATTAATGTTGTAAATAAAAATCTTTATATATCTAGAAAAGGTGGCCATAAAGATTTTTTGGAGGTCTCAAGAAGGTAAGAAATACAAGAATGTGTGTGTGTTCTTGTATTTCTACCCTTCTTGAGACATCGACAAGGAAAAAGTACCTTCCATATGAGGACCGGTGAACAAGTTAGGACCAAAATCATGGTCCCGATACGGAAAACCGTCGCATCTTAATAGAGAATGTATCAATTCTATCAAAATAAGGGTAGTCCCAAAAAGGAGGGATTTTTCAAATTGACTGTGTGTCCTTTTTAAAAGTGCTCCGCCTCTGGTCAACATATGAAATAACAAGTGTGTTTAAGAAATTTAAATGCGCCCCCTTTGGCAAAAATGTATTAAAAAAAAAATATATATATATATATATATATATATATATATATATATATATATATATATACATATATATATATATGTATGTATAAACATACTGTAATAATTTATAAATGGTTAATTTATATAGGCTAGTAAGGTAAAATGTTGTACCTGACAAGTTTCGGCTATCTTGCTTCTGCAGCCTTCATCAGAGGTGTCACGTGATGTTAGCGTGACCTTGTCTGTGATGTGTTATATGGATTGTACCATCCCACCTGAAGTGATGGGATGGCGGCGTCCCCTGGTGTGCGCCAGGGGTAGAGCGGGGCGCCCCCTGTCGTCTGGGTGTCTACCAAACGGCCGGGGGCAGCCCTGCAGGACAGTGTCCCAGGTGTGGGATAGCACACCAGGGGACGCCGCCATCCCATCACTTCAGGTGGGATGGTACAATCCATATAACACATAACAGACAACGTCACGCTAACATCACGTGACACCTCTGATGAAGGCTGCAGATGCAAGGTAGCCAAAACTTGTCAGGTACAACATTTTACCTTACTAGTCTATAGAAATTAATCATTTATAAATACACGTCAGTAGGCTACATTAACCTCTTCAACACATACTGTAATAACTTGAAGTTAATAATATAGAAAATAATCTCTAAAAAAACAATTTTTTTGGCAGATATCTATGCGTACCTTGGTGGTGCGGGGGTGTAAAATATATTCAGTCGTGTCACGGATACAAAGGATTATGGGTATTTGTTGTGTTGCGTTTATGTTGTGTTACTGTGAGGATGTTCTCCCGAAATGTGTTTGTCAATCTTGTTGGGTGTGGCTTCACAGCGTGGCGCGTATTAGTAAGTGTTAAAGTAGTTTATATCACAACCATCAATGTACTCTGTATCACCCAGTATGCCTTTCAATCCTGAACGTGTAATTGCGGAAGCTGCACACAACATGTTGCCGGACCAACAATCGGTTCGTACATGTTGTTGAAGGTGTCTAACGTAATGGCTTCACAGCACGCCCATATTCTATGGGCGCTATTGGATAGACGCGGGAACGTTAGCGGCTCCAATTGTCATCATTATTTGGTGAAATATATTTAAAAAGCTCTGTGAGTGGTAAAGGCGGACAACCTCTGATGAATTTCAGCGGGCGGTTGGCGGGCGGGTACGGTCCTGATAAAATGTTGGTTCGGGTGGATGACGACTTTGGTGATGCGGATGCGGATGATATAATTGCCTATCCGCGCATCTCTAATATATATATATCTTCAAAGTTGTATAACTATTAGACAAACGGTCAATTAATTGCCGGATAATCACCAGCTCATTAGTCTGGTTCAACATCCTGTATCAACCCCCCCCCCGGTTGTGACCTTGCAGAGTTAAGAGTTTGGTGATTTATCGCATGTCATTAAAGGGGAACATTGTCAGCAGACCTATGTAAGCGTCAATATATACCTTGATGTTGCAGAAAAAAAGACCATATATTTTTTAACCGATTTCCAAACTCTAAATGGGTGAATTTTGGCGAATTAAACTCCTTTCTGTTCATCGCTCTTTTTACGATGACGTCAGAACGTGACGTCGACGAGCTAACACACCCGCCATTTTCATTTTCAACACATTACAAACACCGGGTCTCAGCTCTGTTATTTTCCGTTTTTTCGACAATTTTTTGGAACTTTGGAGACATCATGCCTCCTCGGTGTGTTGTCGGAGGGTGTAACAACAATAACAGGGAGGGATTCAAGTTGCACCACTGGCCCCAAGATGCGAAAGTGTCTACCGCCAGACCCCCATTGAATGTACCAAAGTGTCTCCACATTTTACCGGTGATGACAGACATGGCAAAGAGATGTATGGATAACCTGCAGATGCATTTGCAACGATAAAGTCAACGAAATCACAAAGGTGAGTTTTGTCGATGTTGACTTATGTGCTAATCAGACATATTTGGTTGCGGCGTGACTGCCAGCTAATCGATGCTAACATGCTACGCTAATCGACGCTAACATGCTATTTCCGGCGGTGCTAAGGCAGACATAGCACAGAGATGTATGGATAACCTGCAGATGCATTTGCAACTATAATCAATCAATCAATCAATGTTTATTTATATAGCCCCAAATCACAAATGTCTCAAAGGACTGCACAAATCATTACGACTACAACATCCTCGGAAGAACCCACAAAAGGGCAAGGAAAACTCACACCCAGTGGGCAGGGAGAATTCACATTCAGTGGGATGCCAGCGACAATGCTGACTATGAGAAACCTTGGAGAGGACCTCAGATGTGGGCAACCCCCCCCCTCTAGGGGACCGAAAGCAATGGATGTCGAGCGGGTCCAACATGATACTGTGAAAGTTCAATCCATAGTGGCTCCAAGACAGCAGTGAGAGTCCCGTCCACAGGAAACCATCTCAAGCGGATCAGCAGCGTAGAGATGTCCCCAACCGATACAGGCGAGCGGTCCATCCTGGGTCCCGACGAGCGGTCCATCCTGGGTCTCGACTCTGGACAGTCAGTACTTCATCCATGGTCATCGGACCGGACCCCCTCCACAAGGGAGGGGGGGACATAGGAGAAAGAAAAGAAGCGGCAGATCAACTGGTCTAAAAAGGAGGTCTATTTAAAGGCTAGAGTATACAGATGAGTTTTAAGATGAGACTTAAATGCTTCTACTGAGGTAGCATCTCGAACTGTTACCGGGAGCGCATTCCAGAGTACTGGAGCCCGAACGGAAAACGCTCTATAGCCCGCAGACTTTTTTTGAGCTCTAGGAATCACTAATAAGCCGGAGTCTTTTGAACGCAGATTTCTTGCCGGGACATATGGTACAATACAATCGGCAAGATAGGCTGGAGCTAGACCGTGTAGTATTTTATACGTAAGTAGTAAAACCTTAAAGTCACATCTTAAGTGCACAGGAAGCCAGTGCAGGTGAGCCAGTATAGGTATATATGTATGTATATATGTATATAAAGGTATATACAGTATAGGTATATATGTATGTATATATGTATATAAAGGTATATACAGTACAGGCGTAATATGATCAAACTTTCTTGTTCTTGTCAAAAGTCTAGCAGCCGCATTTTGTACCAACTGTAATCTTTTAATGCTAGACATTGGGAGACCCGAAAATAATACGTTACAGTAATCGAGACGAGACGTAACAAACGCATGGATAATGATCTCGGCGTCTTTAGTGGACAAAATGGAGCGACTTTTAGCGATATTACGTAGATGAAAGAAGGCCGTTTTAGTAACGCTTTTAATGTGTGACTCAAAGGAGAGAGTTGGGTCGAAGATAATACCCAGATTTTTTACAGAGTCACCTTGTTTTATTATTTGGTTGTCAAATGTTAAAGTTGTATTATTAAATAGAGGTCGGTGTCTAGCAGGACCGATAATCAGCATTTCCGTTTTTTTGGCATTAAGTTGCAAAAAGTTAGCGGACATCCATTGTTTAATTTCATTAAGACACGCTTCCAACTGACTACAGTCCGGCGTGTTGGTCAGCTTTAGGGGCATGTAGAGTTGGGTGTCATCAGCATAACAGTGAAAGCTAATACCGTATTTGCGTATGACGTCACCTAGCGGCAGCATGTAGATGCTGAAGAGTACAGGGCCAAGGACCGAACCCTGGGGAACTCCACACGTTACCTTAACATAGTCCGAGGTCACACTGTTATAGGAGACGCACTGCATCCTATCAGTAAGATAAGAGTTAAACCATGACAGGGCTGAGTCTGAAATACCAATTCGTATTTTGATACGCTCTAATAAAATATTATGATCGACGGTATCGAAAGCAGCGCTAAGATCGAGGAGCAGCAACATAGATGACGCATCAGAGTCCATCGTTAGCAATAGATCATTAGTCAGTTTTGCGAGGGCTGTCTCAGTCGAGTGATTTGCCCTGAAACCGGATTGAAAGGTTTCACATAGATTGTTAAACGCTAAGTGTTCATTTAGCTGCTCTGCAACAATTTTTTCGAGGATTTTCGAAATAAAGGGAAGGTGAGACACCGGTCGGTAGTTTACCATGAGGTCTGGATCGAGGTTAGGTCTTTTAAGGAGAGGATGAATAACCGCTTTTTTGAATGCAACGGGAACAGTGCCCGAGGAAAGTGATAAGTTTATAAGCGGTAGAAAATGGATGGAATATTTAGCACTGATGGACCTAAATTCAACTAAATCACAAAGGTGAGTTTTGTTGATGTTGACTGCCAGCTAATCGATGCTAACATGCTATTTACCGGCGGTGCTAAAGCAGACATGGCACAGAGATGTATGGATAACCTGTGGATGCATTTGCAACTATATTACGTTTACTTCCACTCACATTTAATGCGAAAAAAACACTTATCAATCGAAGGATTTAAGTTGCTCCAGTGTCACGAGATGCGAAAGTCCTGATCGTTTGGTCCGCACATTTTACCGGCGATACTAACGCAGCTATTCGGCCATGCTATGGCTATGAATAGCATCAATAGCTTCAGTTTCTTCTTAAATACTTTCATACTCCAACCATCCGTTTCAATACATGCGTAATCTGTTAAATCGCTTAAGTCGCTGAAATCCGAGTCTGAATCCGAGCTAATGTCGCTATATCTTGCTGTGCTATTCGCCGTTGTTTGTTTACATTGGCAGCACTGTGTGACGTCACAGGGAAATGGATAGTGGCATCGCAAATAGCGAAAATCAAGCACTTTAAAGCTCCATTCTGTCCACTAAAGACGCTGAGATCATTATCCATGCGTTTGTTACGTCTCGCCTCGACTACTGTAACGTATTATTTTCGGGTCTCCCCATGTCTAGCATTAAAAGATTACAGTTGGTACAAAATGCGGCTGCTAGACTTTTGACAAGAACAAGAAAGTTTGATCACATTACGCCTGTACTGTATATACCTTTATATACATATATACATACATATATACCTGTACTGTATATACCTTTATATACATATATACATACATATATACCTATACTGTATATACCTTTATATACATATATACATACATATATACCTATACTGTATATACCTTTATATACATATATACATACATATATACCTATACTGGCTCACCTGCACTGGCTTCCTGTGCACTTAAGATGTGACTTTAAGGTTTTACTACTTACGTATAAAATACTACACGGTCTAGCTCCATCCTATCTTGCCGATTGTATTGTACCATATGTCCCGGCAAGAAATCTGCGTTCAAAGGACTCCGGCTTATTAGTGATTCCTAGAGCCCAAAAAAAGTCTGCGGGCTATAGAGCGTTTTCCGTTCGGGCTCCAGTACTCTGGAATGCCCTCCCGGTAACAGTTCGAGATGCCACCTCAGTAGAAGCATTTAAGTCTCACTTTAAAACTCATTTATATACTCTAGCCTTTAAATAGAGTCCCTTTTTAGACCAGTTGATCTGCCGTTTCTTTTCTTTTTCTTCTATGTCCCACTCTCCCTTGTGGAGGGGGTCCGGTCCGATCCGGTGGCCATGTACTGCTTGCCTGTGTATCGGCCGGGGACATCTCTGCGCTGCTGATCCGCCTCCGCTTGGGATGGTTTCCTGCTGGCTCCGCTGTGAACGGGACTCTCGCTGCTGTGTTGGATCCGCTTTGGACTGGACTCTTGCGACTGTGTTGGATCCATTATGGATTTAACTTTCACAGTATCATGTTAGACCCGCTCGACATCCATTGCTTTCCTCCTCTCCAAGGTTCTCATAGTCATCATTGTCACCGATGTCCCACTGGGTGTGAGTTTTCCTTGCCCTTATGTGGGCCTACCGAGGATGTCGTGGTGGTTTGTGCAGCCCTTTGAGACACTAGTGATTTAGGGCTATATAAGTAAACATTGATTGATTGATGATTGATTTTTTTAGGGATATTCCGGGACCGGTAAAATTTTGAAAAAAACTTTAAACAATACAACAGGCCACTGGGAATGGATTTTTATTGTTTTTAACCCTTTTGAAATTGTGATAATTTTCCCCTTTAAACATCGCTGCCATGCTCCGCCCACATGTAATGACGAAAACTCAAAAATGTCCACAATTTTGGCACCCCTTATCTGTTTAGTACATACGGTATGCTTTAAATTTGCCAACAATCGGATCAAGTACGTCCACGACGAAGCTCATCTATGAAGAATGCCAGACAAGGCCAAAATGACCTCGAGAAAGCACCATTGGAAACCAAAACAGACAACTTTCTATGTGATTTCGGGAACAGCTCCTTGAAGCTTTTTTTTGTTTTTGTTTTTTTGTCAATTCACTCGTGATGGGTGTGCCGAGCCCATTTCGGGCTGCTAAGTGGCATGGGATTCAGGGGCTGAATTTTCAAAGAAAAAGCCTATTGGGGAACACAAATGTGAAAATATGATATCCCCACTTACAGTAAGTACCTATTTGTATCTTTTAGGCACAGACTGTGTTACAAATGTGTGCACTTTAAGCTTATTGCAGTCAGTTTACTTTGATTTTGTCGTGACTACGTTATGTAGGTGATCAATGGATTATTGATCACTAAGTACACACGCTCTTATTTAGCATAGATGATGTTGTGCATGCAGAGAAAGTGATAGAAAAACTCAACTTTCAGTCTTTTCACCCACGTATTGCATGTTTACAAAAAAAGCAGGACTCACATCTCTGAAGCGATTCCAGTGCTTGATCTTGCGGTTGCTGTACTGCGAGACGGTCGACAGCCACCGCTGGTCCATCAAATTGGCGCCTCTGGCTGGCGTCGCTCTCTCTTCCTCCCGATCCTCCGCCTCCATCCCGTCTCCCAGCTGCAGGGAGAAGGCGGCGAGCAGCAGGCAAAGGCAGGCGGCCGTGAGGGAGCTTGGAGTCGCCACCATGGTGATGCTGTGTCGGTGCTGATGGTGGAGGATACTCGTGCCAGACTGCCTCGCCACTCTGACTAGGACGCAGGGAGGAGGAGGAGGAGGAGGAGGAGGAGGAGGAGGAGGAGGGAGCCACAAAAGAGGGCGGAGAGATTGCATCCTGTCTTCATTTCTGCTCGCTCGCTGTCTTTATCGCCTCCTCCAAGGATGTTTGATTGTTTTGAGTGCGACTTCTTGTTTACGCTTTTTCCCTGCAAGAGCATATGTATCAGTCAAATCATATCCAGTTTGAAAGCACACAACAGTAAAATGGCAAGGTAAGTTTAAACCAGTTCTGATCCAAAATGGGCATTCCGGCAGCGTTCACACTGCAGGGTCGGATTTTGTTTGTCAAATTCAATCAAAAAGTTTTACGGGATATTTTGCTTTGAGTCTCACCTTAAAACTCATTTGTATACTCTAGCCTTTAAATAGACTCCCTTTTTAGACCAGTTGATCTGCCGTTTCTTTTCTTTTTCTTCTATGTCCCACTCTCCCTTGTGGAGGGGGTCCGGTCCGATCCGGTGGCCATGTACTGCTCGCCTGTGTATCGGCTGGGGACATCTCTGCGCTGCTGATCCGCCTCCGCTTGGGATGGTTTCCTGCTGGCTCCGCTGTGAACGGGACTCTCGCTGCTGTGTTGGATCCGCTTTGGACTGGACTCTCGCGACTGTGTTGGATCCATTATGGATTGAACTTTCACAGTATCATGTTAGACCCGCTCCACATCCATTGCTTTCCTCCTCTCCAAGGTTCTCATAGTCATCATTGTCACCGACGTCCCACTGGGTGTGAGTTTTCCTTGCCCTTATGTGGGCCTACCGAGGATGTCGTAGTGGTTTGTGCAGCCCTTTGAGACACTAGTGATTTAGGGCTATATAAGTAAACATTGATTGATTGATTGATTGATTGATTGATTGATGTCTGCTTGAAGAGCGTGTCTGTGGGCGAGCGAGAGTGGTGGAACTTTCACTTGTTTTCTGCCGCGTAGTCAACATTTTATTTTACCACTGTTTATTTTGGCGAGTTACCGTATGTTCCGGACTATAAGGCGCACTTAAAATTATTTTTTTTCTCAAAACTCGACAGTGTACCTTATTACTTGGTGTGCCAAATGTACGGAATAATTCTGGTTTGCTACGCTAATCGGCGCTAACATGCTACATGCTTCTTCACCGTTGTGGTGAAGAAGGAGCTGAGCCGGAAGGCAAAGCTCTCAATTTACCGGTCGATCTACGTTCCCATCCTCACCTATGGTCATGAGCTTTGGGTCATGACCGAAAGGATAAGATCACGGGTACAAGCGGCCCAAATGAGTTTCCTCCGCCGGGTGGCGGGTCTCTCCCTTAGAGATAGGGTGTGAAGCTCTTTTTTCTGTGAGGAACTCAGAGTAAAGCCGCTGCTCCTCCACATCAAGAGGAGCCAGTTGAGGTGGTTCGGGCATCTGGTCAGGATGCCACCCGAACGCCTCCCTAGGGAGGTGTTTAGGGCACGTCCAACTGGTAGGAGGCCACAGGGAAGACCCAGGACACGTTGGGAAGACTATGTCTCCCGGCTGGCCTGGGAACACCTTGGGATCCCCCGGGAAGAGGTAGACGAAGTGGCTGGGGAGAGGGAAGTCTGGGCTTCCCTGCTTAGGCTGCTGCCCCCGCGACCCGACCTCGGATAAGCGGAAGATGATGGATGGATGGATGGAATTCTGGTTTTGCTTACCGACATCGAACCAATTAATTTTGGTACATGGTGTAAGGATGAGTGTGACCAGTAGTTGGCAGTCAAACATAAGTGAAGTGAAGTGAAGTGAATTATATTTATATAGCGCTTTTTCTCAAGTGACTCAAAGCGCTTTACATAGTGAAACCCAATATCTAAGTTACATTTAAACCAGTGTGTGTGGCACTGGGAGCAGGTGGGTAAAGTGTCTTGCCCAAGGACACAACGGCAGTGACTAGGTTGGCAGAAGCGGGAATCGAACCTGCAACCCACTCTACCAACCGAGCTAAACCGCCCCATAACAGATACATGTAGACTAGAGATGTCTGATAATGGCTTTTTTGCCGATATCCGATATTGTCCAACTCTTAATTACCAATTCCGATATTAACCGATACCGATATAAACAGTTGTGGAATTAACACAATATTATGCCTAATTTTGCAGTGATGCCCCGCTGGATACATTAAACAATGTAACAAGGTTTTCCAAAATAAATCAACTCAGGCTATGGAAAAAAATGCCAACATGGCACTGCCATATTTATTATTTAAGTCACAAAGTGCTTTTTTTTTTTTTAACATGCCTCAAAAAAACAGCAGCTTGGAATTTGGGACATGCTCTCCCTGAGAGAGCATGAGGAGGTTGAGGTGGGTGGGGTACTGTAGGAGGTAGCGGGGGGTGTATATTGTAGCGTCCCGGAAGTTAGTGCTGCAAGGGGTTCTGGGTATTTGTTCTGTTGTGTTTATGTTGTGTTACGGTGCGGATGTTCTACGGAAATGTGTTTGTCATTCTTGTTTGGTGTCGGTTCACAGTGTGGCGCATATTTGTAACAGTGTTAAAGTTGTTTATACGGGCATCCTCAGTTTGACCTGTATGGCTGTTGACCAAGTATGCGTTGCATTCACTTGTATGTGTGAAAAGCCGGGGATTTTATGTGATAGGGCCGATACGCAAAGGCAGTGCCTTTCAGGTTTATTGGTTCTCTGTACTTCTCCCTACGTCCGTGTACCACTCCGTACGGCGGCGTTTTAAAAAGTCATACATTTTACTTTTTGAAACCGATACTTTCCGATATTATATTTTAAAGCATTTATCGGCCAATAATATCGGCAGTCCGATATCATCGGACATCTCTACCTCTTTATTAGAAAAAATGCAGGAAATATAGCTGGGAAGTGCACAAATGGAAAACAGGTGTTTGAAGTGCAAAGCAAGCAAAGGTACAACATTAAAGGAACAAAGCAAAATATTTAAGTCCCCAAAAGCATCCTGATTGGCAACCAGGGACAGGTGTTCCCTGATTGTCGATCAGGGACTAGTGAAGGAGCCAGCGCTCAAACCAGAGGCGTAGTGGCAAAAAGAGGAAACATTTACAAGAAATTAACAATAACTGCATGTCGTGTGGAATCATGACTGGTTTCAGGATCTTGAACGTACAAAAAAAGTACAAAGTGGCCCAACGGCCTTAAAGGCCTACTGAAATGAGATTTTCTTATTTAAACGGGGATAGCAGGTCCCTTCTTTGTGTCATACTTCATCATTTTGCGATATTGCCATATTTTTGTTGAAAGGATTTAAGAGAAAAACATCGACGATAAAGTTCGCAACTTTTGGTCGCCAATAAAAAAAGCCTTGCCTGTACCGGAAGTAGCAGACGATGTGCGCCTGACATTACGGGTTGTAGAGCTCCTCACATCCTCACATTGTTTATAATCATGGCCACCAGCAGCGAGAGCAATTCGGACCGAGAAAGCGACGATTTCCCCATTAATTTGAGCAAGGATGAAAGATTCGTGGATTAGGAAAGCGAGAAAGAAGGACTAGAAAGAAAAAAAAGACGGCAGTGGGAGCGATTCAGATATTAGACATATTTACTAGGATAATTCTGGAAAATCCCTTATCTGCCTATTGTGTTACTAGTGTTTTAGTGAGATTATATGGTACCTGAAAGTCGGAGGGGTGTGGCCACGGGTGTGGTGACCGCCAGTGTCTCTGAGGGAAGCCACGTTTCTCGATGAGGCGAAGCGAAGGCAGCTGTTGGGGTCGGTCTGAGCTTTTCTCCCCCCTCCTCCACGGTGGAAGCATCCCACGTTTGGGGGTGGCCAGTCGGAGGAGGCAAGAGAGTCCGTAGCTGCCTCTTTAACAGGTGCACGAGGAATGACGCAAGCTATCCGCTCATGTCTATGGTAAGAGCCGACTTATTACCACCATTTTCTCACCGAATCCTGCCGTTTGACATGTGGTAGGGAACCATGTTCGCTTGACCGCTCTGTTCCATAGTAAAGCTTCACCGTCATCTTTCGGGAATGTAAACAAGGAAAGAAGGAAACACCGGCTGTGTTTGTGTTGCTAAAGGCAGCCGCAATACACCGCTTCCCAACTACATCTTTCTTCTTTGACGTCTCCATTATTAATTGAACAAATTACAAAAGATTCAGCAACACAGATGTCCAGAATACTGTGTAATTATGCGAATAAAGCAGACGACTTATAGCTGGGATCGGGGCTGGAACAACATGTCCGCTACAATCCGTGACTTCACGCGCACGCGTCATCATACCGCGACGTTTTCAACAGGATACTTTGCGCGAAATTTAAAATTGCAATTTAGTAAACTAAAAAGGCCGTATTGGCATGTGTTGCAATGTTAATATTTCATCATTGATATATAAACTATCAGACTGCGTGGTCGCTAGTAGTGGGTTTCTGTAGGCCTTTAAACTTTTCTGTATAGGGAACTCGCTGGAAAACGTTTGGACACCACTGCTCTCCGTCAGAATACATTATTCAAGATAATTCGGCAAGAGTCCAACTCTTTCACGTTTTAAATATGCACTCAAAAAAGCTAGGTTAAAATCTGCATAAACCAAAAACTCGATTTGGCTACGCATAATGGCCTTACTTGAGTTAAAAAATATATATACCGGTAAGTGGAGACGGTATGGTACACATTCCGAGTGCACTGAATGACCTTCCTACCCAACCTTGAGACCTTCAAATTCAGGAGATGAAGGGTAGCGGGGGGTGTATATTATAGCGTCCCGGAGGAGTTAGTGCTGCAAGGGTTTCTGGGTATTTGTTCTGTTGTGTTTATGTTGTGTTACGGTGTGGATGTTCTCCCGAAATGTGTTTGTCATTCTTGTTTGGTGTGGGTTCACAGTGTGGCGCATATTTTTAACAGTGTTAAAATTGTATATAGTGCCACCCTCAGTGTGACCTGTATGGCTGTTGACCAAGTATGCATTGCATTCACTAGTGCGTGTGTAAAAGCCGCATATATTGTGGGACTTGGCCGGCACGCTGTTTGTATGGAGGAAAAGCGGACGTGACGACAGGTTGTAGATGACGCTAAAAGCAGTGCCTTTAAGGCACGCCCCCAATATTGTTGTCCGGGTGGAAATCAGGACAATAGTTGCCCCGGGAGATTTTCAGGAGGGGCACTGAAATTCGGGAGTCTCCCGGGAAAATTGGGAGGGTTGGCAAGTATGCAAATGACTCCCTTGGGTGTTTGTCCTAAACCATCATTTGTTTCTTGAACAGCTGAGGACCAGGAGTCGACTTTAGTCTCAGTTTATTGACTGTTTTTCAATTAATCAATCAATCAATCAATCAATGTTTATTTATATAGCCCTAAATCACAAATGTCTCAAAGGACTGTAGAAACCACTACGACTACGACATCCTCGGAAGAACCCACATAAGGGCAAGGAAAACTCACACCCAGTGGGCAGGGAGAATTCCCACACAGAGGGACGCCAGTGACAATGATGACTATGAGAACCTTGGAGAGGACTTCAACTGTAATCTTTTAATGCTAGACATGGGGAGACCCGAAAATAATACGTTACATTAGTCGAGACGAGACGTAACAAACGCATGAATAATGATCTCAGCGTCGTTAGTGGACAAAATGGAGCGACTTTTAGCGATATTACGGAGATGAAAGAAGGCCGTTTTAGTAACGCTTTTAATGTGTGACTCAAAGGAGAGAGTTGGGTCGAAGATAATACCCACATTCTTTACCGAGTCACCTTGTTTAATTATTTGGTTGTCAAATGTTACAGTTGTGTTATTAAATAGAGGTCGGTGTCTAGCAGGACCGATAATCAGCATTTCCGTTTTTTTTGGCGTTAAGTTGCAAAAAATTAGCGGACATTCATTGTTTGATTTCATTAAGACACGCCTCCAGCTGATTACAGTCCGGCGTGTTGGTCAGCTTTAGGGGCATGTAGAGTTGGGTGTCATCAGCATAACAGTGAAAGCTAACACCGTATTTGCGTATGACGTCACCCAGCGGCAGCATGTAGATGCTGAAGAGTTTAGGGCCAAGGACCGAACTCTGGGGAACTCCACACGTTACCTTAACATAGTCCAAGGTCACATTGTTATGGGAGACACACTGCATCCTATCAGTAAGATAAGAGTTAAACCAAGACAGGGCTAAGTCTGACATACCAATTCGTGTTTTGATACGTTCTAATAAAATATTATGATCGACGGTATCGAAAGCAGCGCTAAGATCGAGGAGCAGCAACATAGATGACGCATCAGAATCCATCGTTAGCAATAGATCAATCAATCAATGTTTATTTATATAGCCCCAAATCACAAATGTCTCAAAGGACTGCACAAATCATTACGACTACAACATCCTCGGAAGAACCCACAAAAGGGCAAGGAAAACTCACACCCAGTGGGCAGGGAGAATTCACATTCAGTGGGACGCCAGTGACAATGCTGACTATGAGAAACCTTGGAGAGGACCTCAGATGTGGGCAACCCCCCCCTCTAGATCATTAGTCATTTTTGCGAGGGCTGTCTCAGTAGAGTGATTTGCCCTGAAACCGGATTGAAAGGTTTCACATAGATTGTTAAACGCTAAGTGTTCATTTAGCTGCTCTGCAACCATTTCTTCGAGTATTTTCGAAATAAAGGGAAGGTGAGACACTGGTCGGTATTTTACCATGAGGTCAGGATCGAGGTTAGGTCATTTAAGGAGAGGATGAATAACCACTTTTTTGAATGCTAGGGGTACAGTGCCCAAGGAAAGTGATAAGTTTATAATATTTGGCACTTATGGACCTAATAACACAAAGAGCTCCTTGATAAGTTTCCCAGGAAGTGGGTCAAGTAAACATGTTGTTTTATTCCATTTACACGTTGTAACAATTCTTCTAATGTTATTTCATCAAAACGAGAGAAACTATTTTGGATATTTGCAGTATCCGCCGTATATACAATCGTATCTGTGTTAATAGAACCCCGTTGTAGCTGGGACGCTTTGTCTTTAATCTCCCTGCTATTAAGTTCAATTTTCTTATTAAAGAACTTCATAAAGTTTATACCACAAATACATTGGAAGGCAATCTAAACATACATAGTAAAGAAGGAGATCTTGTGACCGACCTTAGAATATAATGCCGTATTTCCTAGGGACAGCGTGGCGCAGTGGGAGAGTGGCCGTGCGCAACCCAAGGGTCCTTGGTTCAATTCCCACTTAGTACCAACCTCGTCACGTCTGTTGTGTCCTGAGCAAGACACTTCACCCTTGCTCCTGATGGGTGCTGGTTAGCGCCTTGCATGGCAGCTCCCCCATCAGTGTGTGAATATGTGTGTGAATGGGTAAATGTGGAAGTAGTGTCAAAGCGCTTTGAGTACCTTGAAGGTAGAAAAGCGCTATACAAGTACAACCCATTTATTTATCATTCCTTTTGAACCTCAAGTGCAGTTTCTTCAGATGACGATTTCGTGCCAATGTCCCTAACAAATAAAAGGTCTCCACATCTGAGATAAAAATACAAGCGAACAATCCGCTTATCGTGCCTCAAGAAACAGATACCAGGTTTGCTGTTGATTAAAAAAGAAGCTCTATTTAAAGAGGTGTTTTTAATCCCTCAATAATCCGATTCTTCCGCGTTCGGTTGGATAATTAACATCCCAGCAACTTGTTTCCGCGCCACAAAGTGTGTCTTTTCGCAAGGTCCTGTCAACCGCCATGGAAGATAGCCTTTCATTGCAAAAATGATTAAGCAGTGTCATTAAAAAGGTCTCCTCTTAGAGGACTTACACAGTTTTTCTAAATGTTCTTTCAGGGACCACCTATAAGAAGACTACACATTTGATTAAAGTTTGTTTCAGTCAAAAGACTCTTGAGATTTTATGATAGGGAAATTCTACCCCCTGGAAGCTGATCATCCCTCTGCATCAAGATTTATTAGTGGTGATAATTAAAATAGTCGCTGCGGACAGCTGCATGCTAAAGTCGGACGCAAACTAGGTCACAGGAAACATTAACTGAATGATCAAAATAGGTGCATTATGAAAGTCTGTTAGGATCCACTTTGACAAGTATGTGTTCTAACACACTTTAGAGCAGGGGGTTTCAACCACTGTGCACACGAGACACAGCAGGGGTCAGCAACCTTTTTGAAACCAAGAGCTACTTCTTGGGTACTGATTAATGCAAAGGGCTACCAGCTTGATACACACTTACATAAATTGCAAGAAATAGTCAATTTGCTCAATTTACCTTTCGCTCTATGTTATTATTAATAATTAATGATATTTATCTTTGTGGAAACACTGATCAGCTTAATGATTTCTCACAATAAATATATATAGAAACAGATAAATATTTTTAAAAAAGAAGGTATTTCTGTCTGTCATTCCGTCGTACATTTTTGTTCCTTCCTTTTGTTCCTTTTTTGAAGAGAATAAATGACGAAAAAAAGACTTAATTGAACTTCAAAAGAGGAAAAAACACGAAAAAAAATGAAAACTAAATTTGCAAACATAGTTTATCTTCAATTTCGACTCTTTAAAATTCAAAATTCAACTGAAAAAAAGAAGTGAAAAACTAGTTAATTCGAATCTTTTTGAAAAAATTTTCAAAATATTTATGGAATATAATTAGTCATTTTTCCTGATTAAGATTAATTTTAGAATTTTGATGACAGGTTTTGAATAGGTTAAAATCCAATCTGCACTTTGTTAGAATATATAACAAATTGGACCAAGTTATATTTCTAACAAAGACAAATCATTATTTCTTCTAGATTTTCCAGATCAAAATTTTCAAAAGACTTTGAAATAAGATTTAAATTCGATTCTACAGATTTTCTAGATTTGCCAGAATATTTTTTTTAATTTGAGTCATAATATGTTTGAAGAAAAATTTCACAAATATTCTTCGTCGAAAAAAAAGAAGCTAAAATTAATAATTAAATTAAAATGTATTTATTATCCTTTACAATAAAAATAAAAAATACTCAAACATTGATTTAAAATGTCAGAAAAGAAGAGGAAGGAATTTAAAAGGTAAAAAGGTATATACGTTTAAAAATCCTAAAATCATTTTTAAGGTTGTATATTTTTCTCTAAAATTGTATTTCTGAAAGTTATAAGAAGCAAAGTAAACAAAAAAAAATGAATTTATTTAAACAAGTGAAGACAAAGTCTTTTTAAAATATTTTCTTGGATTTTCAAATTCTATTTGAGTTTTGTTTCTTTTAGAATTAAAAATGTCGAGCAAAGCGAGACCAGCTTGCTAGTAAATAAATACAATTGAAAAAAATAGAGGCAGCTCACTGGTAAGTGCTGCTATTTGAGCTATTTTTAGAACAGGTGACCCCTGAGATACAGTCTGGTGTGCAGTGGGAGATTATCTCATTTCACCTATTTGGGTTAAAAATATTTTTTGCAAATCAGTAATTATAGTTATGTGTTGTTGTTGTTGTCGGTGCTGTTACCGTATTACCCTGTAATACTCTTCCACATCAGTAGGTGGCAGCCGTTAGCTAATTGCTTTGTAGATGTCGGAAACAGCGGGAGGCAGTATGCAGGTAAAACGGTGTCTAAAGCTTAAACCGAAAATAAACAAAAGGTGAGTGCCCCTGAGAAAAGGCATTGAAGCTTAGGGAAGGCTATGCAGAACAAAACTATGACTGAACTGGCTACAAAGTAAACAAAAACAGAATGCTGGACGACAGCAAAGACTTACTGTGGAGCAAAGACGGCGTCCACAATGTACATCCGGACATGACATGACAACTGTCATGATCCAAGACTTGGATCATGTCATGTTCTGTGTTTGTTTCTGTTTTGTTATCACTGCCTGTTTGATATTTGATGTCTTTAGTTCCCGGTGGCACTTCCTGTTTTATTTCTGTTGTCTTAGTAACTCATTAGTGTCACCTGTCTCTTGTTTGTCGTCGCGTACCTGATTGTTGATTGGGCCTTCTATATAAGACCGCCTTTGTTTGCTTTTCGTTCTGGAACTCTTGCTTGCTACACGCAACAGTTGACGCCGCCCTTCCAACATTGTAGTAATCTATTTTTGTATACTTGTTAGCTTCCACGCTATTCCTGTTTTGTTTATGTCCCTAGCTTCCATGCTAGCGCCCTTTGTTCTTTCTAGCTCCCACGCTAGTTCTGTTGGTTTTTGGTTATTGCCTTTGTGCAAGTGTTTTTGTTCTTAGTTTGTTTTATTAAAGACTCCGGCTTATTAGTGATTCCTAGAGCTCAAAAAAAGTCTGCGGGCTATAGAGCGTTTTCCGTTCGGGCTCCAGTACTCTGGAATGCCCTCCCGGTAACAGTTCGAGATGCTACCTCAGTAGAAGCATTTAAGTCTCATCTTAAAACTCATCTGTATACTCTAGCCTTTAAATAGACCTCCTTTTTAGACCAGTTGATCTGCCGCTTCTTTTCTTTCTCCTATGTCCCCCCCTCCCTTGTGGAGGGGGTCCGGTCCGATGACCATGGATGAAGTACTGACTGTCCAGAGTCGAGACCCAGGATGGACCGCTCGTTGGGACCCAGGATGGACCGCTCGCCTGTATCGGTTGGGGACATCTCTACGCTGCTGATCCGCTTGAGATGGTTTCCTGTGGACGGGACTCTCACTGCTGTCTTGGAGCCACTATGGATTGAACTTTCACAGTATCATGTTTGACCCGCTCGACATCCATTGCTTTTGGTCCCCTAGAGGGGGGGAGTTGCCCACATCTGAGGTCCTCTCCAAGGTTTCTCATAGTCAGCATTGTCACTGGCGTCCCACTGGATGTGAATTCTCCCTGCCCACTGGGTGTGAGTTTTCCTTGCCCTTTTGTGGGTTCTTCCGAGGATGTTGTAGTCGTAATGATTTGTGCAGTCCTTTGAGACATTTGTGATTTGGGGCTATATAAATAAACATTCATCATCATCATCATATTGTATAAATAAATTCTTGTGCCTACTTTTACGCTGTGTCCATCTTCGCTGCACCCACGGGAGAACGCAAACCACGCCACGATGCCAGCCAAGCGTCACAACAATCAACAATGCCCCCACAAAATAGGATAAAAACAACTGAAATATTCTTGATTGCTAAAACAAAGTAGATGCGGGAAATATCGTTTAAAAGGAAGACGTGAAACTGCTATGGAAAAATACCCCAAAAAAAGAGAAAACGCCACCAAAATAGGAGCGCAAGACAAGAACTAAAACAATAGACACAGGAAAACAGCAACAAACACCAAATAAGGCAGGGCGTGATGTGACAGGTAGTGACAGTACACCTACTTTGAGACAAGAGCTATATTGATTCTTGGTTATGGTTTAAAGTCAATATTTCATATTTCTGCAAGTGCAACATGTGCAAAAAGGAGTCCCCATCATGTAATGGTCACACAACTCCGATAAGTATTTCCGTTCTGCTGTTCAAAGGCATATGGAATTTAACACGGTACATGTAACGTCGGGGTCGCATATTACCGAGATGCAGACGGAAAACTCCGGAGGCAAGGTGCAGGTAAGAAAATTATTTAATGTCCATAATTCATGCGGGATACAAACCAAAAGAGCACCGGCGTGCCGATAGCACGGGAAGCTAACGGATTAGCGAACAAGTGGTGCTTAGCATATGAATCTGAAGGTAAACAAACGACGTTGCAAGCCAGAGACCGTGTGTGGCAAAAGACGGGAATATGTAGCTCTCTGATTCGTGCCCAGGAGCAGGTGAGCGTCCCGAACACCAATCAGAGGCAGGTGAAACTAATCAGCACCCATGGAAACCTAAACACAAACCCGGGGCTGCTGAAAAGAACTGGAGGTAGTCAAGCTAACAGAACAAAACATAACAGTATCGTCAAAGACAAAATCTCGGACTTCGGTACCTTTCATCTTTTTTGTCAGCCTGGCAGATACTGAAGTCTGCAGTGCGGTAAAAAAAAGTTTTTAAAAAAAGTAAAGATGTCTGATAATATCAGACTGCCGATATTATTGGCCGATAAATTATTTAAAATGCAATATCGGATACTATCGGTATCGGTTTCAAAAAGAAAAATTAATGACTTTTAAAAACGCCGCTGTACGGAGTGGTACACGGACGTAGGGAGAAGTAAAGAGCGCCAATAAACCCTAAAAGGAACTGCATTTGCGTGCCGGCCCAATCACATGATATCTACGGCTTTCACACACACAAGTGAATGCAAGGCATACTTGGTCAACGGCCATACAGGTCACACTGAGGGTGGCCGTATAAACAATTTTAACACTGTTACAAATATGCTCCACACTGTGAACCCACACCAAACAGGAATGAAAAACACATTTCGGGAGAACATCCGCACCGTAACACAACATAAACACAAGAAAACAAATACCAAGAACCCCTTGCAGCACTAACTCTTCTGGGATGCTACAATAAAAAAAAAAACGCAACCATGCGCCCCCCCCCCCCTCACCTCAACCTCCTCATGCTCTCTCAAGGAGAGCATGTCCCAAATTCCAAGCTGCTGTCTTGAGGCATGTTTAAAAAATAATGCACTTTGTGAATTCAATAATAAATATAAATATTTGGAAAACCTTGTTACATTGTTTAATGCATCCAGAGGGGCATCACGACAAAATTAGGCACAATAATGTGTTAAATCCACGACTGTACATATCGGCATCGGTTGATATCGGAATCGGTAATTAAGAGTTGGACAATATCGGAATATCGGCAAAAAAGCCATTACTACATTGTTATTTAAAAATTTAAACATTGCATGATGAGAAGTATGGAATAAATCCATCCATTTTTTACCGCTTATTACCTTTTGGGGGAGAGAGCATGAGGAGGTTGAGGTGGGCGGGGAAGGGGGGGGTCGTGTTTTTTTTTATTTTAGCGTCCCGGAAGGCTTAGTGCTGCAAGGGGTTCTGGGTATTTGTTTTCTTGTGTTTATGTTGTGTTACGGTGCGGATGTTCTCCCGAAATGTGTTTGTCATTCTTGTTCGGTGTGGTTTCGCAGTGTGGATCATATTTGTAACAGTGTTAAATCGGGCGGAAGGCGTATTACACCTAGGACAAGTCGCAATCTTATCGCAGGTAAGGAATATAGTTTCTTTCAAATTTTATTCTGCCACGACACAAAAAAGTCTAAGGAATTTAACATTGTACGATTAAAGTCGGTCAAAAAAATGTGTCAGTGTTGCGCAGCCTCACAACATCGATGCTAATATTGATACTCAAGTTTTATATTTTTAACTCCCACGGCTTTGTTATTATTAATGAAACGGCTCGTTTAAAGCCTCGTAAAATTGCAGCTGTGAATCCCACTGACCTGGCTATACGATATTTTCGTTGCTTCTTGTCCATCGATCGAGAATATCTGTTAGTTGAATTCAATTCTATGGAGTCTATGTCTTCTTTTTGTTGCAGTGCCTGGTTTCTGGGTCACGGGGTGTAGCCATTTGTGTGCACACTCGATACTCCTTTTCTCCTGACTAATTAAGCTCTCCAGCCCATTCACTCGGCGCCAGTAGATTTTTGATGTTCAACTCCTCTGCTTTGGCTCCACTCACGCTTCTCGTACCTGTGGCTCTGTTTCGTAGCGTTAGCTGTTCCCTCATCACACCTTTTGTGAGCATTTTTTGTCTCTGCCCACCTTTAATGTGCATCTTTGGTTATGTTCCCTCACTTCTTTTTTGATTGCTCATTTTGTTATTATTTGTATTATTTCAAATAATAATTAAGGACTTTTATAGTTACCCCCCGAAAGTCCATCGGTACTACCGGGTACAGATATGCGTAGAATCAAGCGGTCCCAGATTTTGATACATTTGTTGCGCATGATGTCACGTCCGGTTGCAGACTCGCACTGGGTCAAACGTTTGGTTAGGAAACAAGCAGGCAAGCACTCATAGTGGACTAAACCAACCTGCCTCGGGGTAACGTTACAGTTTTTTTGTGCCAACAAAGCAAGAAGAAGGCGCTCGAAAGTACCTGAAGGCAGCTTGATGCTGTCACGACTTGGAGATAGTCTGTTTTTCCCACGCAAAGGATAGTTGGCACGAGAGAGACGTGAATGTGAGTACACGTTTATTTATTAAACTAATGAACTACAAAAAGGCAAACAAAGGCCGCTCACAAGGAGGTTCAAACACTTGGCTACTGAAAACAAAACTAGCACAATGGCATGACTATAGACAAAAATAAAACTAAACAACTGACATAACTAAACCAAAAACTTACTTGACATGAGCAGGTGGGAATAAACAACACGGCTTGGCATGAATCGGGTTGCGGGATATGTAGTTGCCAGGCTGACTACCTGGTAACTGTGGCTTAAATAATAGCTATGATAATTGATAACAGGTGTGAGGGCTGAGGACAGGGGTGTGACATGAGGTGAAACTAATGAGTTGCTATGGTGATAAAACAAACAAGGAAGTACAAACATAGGAACCGACTGTCCAAAAAACCAAAGCAAACATGACCAAAACAAAACCTGATCCCATGGGCGTGACAGATGCTAATTTATATTTGATTTTCCATAGACATGCTACTGATTAGCATTAGCGATTTTACATGGGGGCTTCACGGTGGAAGAGGGGTTAGTGCGTCTGCCTCACAATACGAAGTTCCTGCAGTCCTGGGTTCAAATCCAGGCTCGGGATCTTTCTGTGTGGAGTTTGCATGTTCTCCCCGTGAATGCGTGGGTTCCCTCCGGGTACTCCGGCTTCCTCCCACTTCCAAAGACATGCACCTGGGGATAGGTTGATTGGCAACACTAAATTGGCCCTAGTGTGTGAATGTTGTCTGTCTATCTGTGTTGGCCCTGCGATGAGGTGGCGACTTGTCCAGGGTGTACCCCGCCTTCCGCCCGATTGTAGCTGAGATAGGCGCCAGCACCCCCCGCGACCCCGAAAGGGAATAAGCGGTAGAAAATGGATGGATGGATGGATTTTACATGGCGAACTGGACACTTCTAAATTTGGACAATTTGGAACGTGAGGGTTGCAAATTGATCCCCCTGTCTTCCGAGTCATGTCCGTTGCGTCCTTGAACGAGACACTTCACCCTTGCTCCTGATGGGTCATGGTTAGGGCCCTGCAAGGCAGCTCCCGCTATCAGTTTATAAATGTATGTGTGAATGGGTGAATGTGGAAATAGTGTCAAAGCGCTTTGAGTACCTTGAAGGTAAAAAAACGCTATACAAGTATAATCCATTATCATTATTAATCAATTCATTTAGCATGATTTGATTAACATGGACCCCGACTAAAAGAAGTTGAAAAACGTATTGGGGTGTTACCATTTAGTCGTCAATTGTACGGAATATGTACTGTACTGTGCAATCTACTAATACAAGTTTCAATTAATCAATCAATCCATTTACCATTTTTTTGCAAATATTATTACTGCCAATAAAAGAAATCCAAAGGTAATTTTCGACACCTTAAATTACATTACTGGTGCATCTTCGAATAAGTATTGCATTGATTTTTTAAAATGTTTTTTTGTCAACAAAGTTGCCAGTGTCAAAGCCACAACATCAGTTTTTTGATCAGTTCTCACTCGTTTCCTCACAAGCCTGAGCAGATCTTGCATGTACAATGAAGATCTTTTCTAGCCCTCTGTCACCTATCCTGTTTGTGTCTTCCATGGACAGGATTTTTAGGCAGAGTCCTGACCATCGCGGAAAGGGTATACGTCTCGGGGGACTAAAGGTTCCGTTACTGCTTTTTGTAGAAGATGTGGTTCTGCTGGCACCTTCGGTTCGTGACTTTCAGCTCTCACTGGATCGTTCGCAGCCAATTGTTCAGCGGCTGGAATAAGGATTAGCGTCTCCAAATCTAAGGCCATGGTTTTCAGCAGGAACCGATGGTTTGTACAATACGGGTAGAGAACGAGACTCGTCCCAGGTGGAGGAGTTTAAGTATCTCAGGGTCTTGATTCACGAGTGAGGGAAAGATGGAGAAGGAAATCAGCCGGAGAATCAGAGCAGCTGGGGCAATATTGTAGTCTCTCTGCCGACTGTTGTGATGAAACGAGAGCTGAGCCAGAAGGCAAAGCTCTCGGTCTACCGAGCTATCTACATTCCTACTCTCACCTATGATCATGAAATGTGAGTTATGACCGAAAGAGGCAGTTCCCCCCTAAAACCAGGGTGTCAAACTCAAATACAGAGTGGGGCCAACATTTTAAACTGAACAAAGCCGCGGGCCAATGGTTGAACAAATTAACCTTTTAATAGGGACCCAAACAAGTTTTGCATTGAATATTGAACAAGCGAGACTTATATAACTTTATAGTGACATGCAAAATCCAGTTTCAAATAATACTAATAATTAAAAATAGCAATGGCATATCAAATCAAATTTAAAATAGAAATTGAATGCCTCTTTTCTATTTGCAGCCTTCTCAGGTAAATATCAAAATAAACTTTTCCCACGGGCTGATAATACATTTTTATATTGTAGCGTCCAGGAAGAGGTAGTACTGCAAGGGGTTCTGTGTATTTGTTCTGTTGTGTTTATGTTGTGTTACAGTGCGGATGTTCTCCCGAAATTTGCTTGTCATTCTCGTTTACTGTTGGTTCACAGTGTGGCGCATATTTGTAACAGTCTTAAAGTTGTTTATACGGCCACCCTCAGTGTGACCTGTATGGCTGTTGACCAAGCTTGCATTGCATTAGCTTGTGTGTGTGTAAAAGCCACATATATCATGTGACTAGGCCGGCACGCTGTTTCTACGTAGGAAAAGCGGAGGTGACGAAAAGGTTTTAGAGGACGCTTGAGGCAGTGCCTTTAAGGCACGCCCCCAATGTTGTTGTCCAGGTGGGAATCGGGAGAAATTTGGGAGAATGGTTGCCCCCTGTGATTTTCGCGAGGGGCCCTGAAATTTGGGAGTCTCCTTGGAAAATCGGGGGGTGGGGGGGGCTAGCAAGTATGAGTATTAAGCGGTGAATGCGGTGTTACAGTGACACCGCCGCTGTATAATATCGGCGGGCCAGTTCTAATGTTAATTTGATATTGCCTCAAGGGCCGAATGAAAATACACGGCGGGCCAAATTTGTCCCGCGGGCCAGAGTTTGACACCCATGCCCCAAACGGTGGAATGCACTCTCTTAGTGGTATAGCTCTGTCGTAGAGCGGCCGTGCCAGCAACTTGAGGGTTGCAGGTTCGATCCCCCGCTTACGCCATCTTAGTCACTGCCGTTGTGTCCTTGGGCAAGACACTTTACCCACCTGCTCCCCAGTGCCACCCACACTGGTTTAAATGTAAAAATTAGATATTGGGTTTCACTATGTAAAGCGCTTTGAGTCATTAGAGAAAAAGCGCTATATAAATATAAGTCACTTCACTAAGTCACTTATCACCAGAGAGCTGCACCTTTTGTTGACATTTTTAAAAGCAAAAATACAAAATTAGTGTAGGTGCGCATTCCTTCTATATTCAATTTTCATTTGTTATTATTTAATATATTATGTTTTTTATTTTGCAATGTTTATTTTCTTACATCATGATAGATAGATAGTACTTTATTTATTAATTCAGGAGAGTTCCTTCAGGAAAATCAAAAATGCTGTATGTTTGTTTTGATTGTACTATTTGTATTTTAACCATGTGAAGCACTTTGTAAGCTCTCTCTGTGAGAAGTGCTATACGTATAAAATGTACTTACTTATAATTTTTAGGCTGACTTTACGATTGTTTGTTTCAGTCTTGCACATCCTGAAGTCAGGCAGGTGTCTTAATATTTTGACCACGGGCCCAACTTTTCCACCACAGAGGGGCCTACTCAAATATTAACACTGAAATAGTAATCTTACTCTCACTCTGTAGGATCTGAGCAGAGGATGTCGTTGTGGCTTGTGCAGCCCTTTGAGACATACGTGATTAAGGGCTATATAAGTAAACTTTGATTGATTGATTCTTATTTATAATTTTATTGAACCTACTTACAGTTAAAACAGGATAACCATTGTCAAATGATTTTTACATTATGTGTTAATCAAAAAGATGTGAAGTGAAGTGAATTATATTTATATAGCGCTTTTCTCAAGTGACTCAAAGCGCTTTACATAGTGACACCCCAATATCTAAGTTACATTTAAACCAGTGTGGGTGGCACTGGGAGCAGGTGGGTAAAGTGTCTTGCCAAGGACACAACGGCAGTAACTAGGATGGCACAAGCGGGAATCGAACCTGCAACCCTCAAGTTGCTGACACGGCCACTCTACCAACCGAGCTATCATTATCAAAGTACTGCAGCGACCCAGTCCTTTGGTTAAAAACACTGGCTTAGAGAATTTAACATTGCACAGTAAACATTTCTTATAATAAAAAGCACTTTTCTTCTTCCAGCGAGCACTGACACATTTCTCCGTTTCACCGATCCAGCGTAAGCACGAGTGATGTTTAACTCCCTTTCACCAATCAAAACAGAAACAAATAACTACTAAATAAATCATAATACTCACCACTACTCAGTACTTGAGTCGTTTTTTCCCCATTTTTTTTTTTTAACCTACTCCTACTCAAGTAATTGGATGTACTTGAGTAATGTTACAAAAACCCAAAACCAGTGAAGTTGTCACGTTGTGTAATTTGTTATAAAAAACTGAATACAATGATTTGCAAATCATTTTCAACCTATATTCAACTGAATAGACTGCAAAGACAAGATATTTAGTTTTTTTTGTGCAAATAATCATTAACTTAGGATTTAATGGCAGCCACACATTGCAAAAAAGTTGGCACAGGGGCATTTTTACCACTGTGTTACATGGCCTTTCCTTTTAACAACACTCAGTAAACGTTTGGGAACTGAGGAGACACATTTTTGAAGGTTTTCAGGTGGAATTCTTTCCCATTCTTGCTCGATGTACAGCTTAAGTTGTTCAACAGTCCGGGGTCTCCATTGTGGTATTTTAGGCTTCATATTGCGGCACACATTTTCAATGGGAAGAAAGGTCTGGACTACAGGCAGGCCAGTCTAGTACCAGCACTCTTTTACTATGAAGCCACGCTGTTGTAACGCATGGCTTGGCTTTGCTGAAATAAGCAGGGGCGTCCCATGATAACGTTGCTTGGATGGCAACATATGTTGCTCCAAAACCTGTATGTACCTTTCAGCATTAATGGTGCCTTCTAGAGATGCGCGGATAGGCAATTATAACATCCGCACCCGCATCACCAAAGTCGTCATCCACCCGCCGTCCACCCGAACCAACATTTTATCAAGACCGTACCCGCCCGCCAACCGCCCACTGAAATACATCAGAGGTTGTCCGCCTTTACCAATCACAGAGCTATTTAAACCTGTTTCACAGAGCAATGAAGACAATTGGAGCCGATAACGTTCCCGCGATAATCCAATAGCGTTTCATCCTGATGATAAGAATATGGGCGCGCTGTGAAGCCATTGCCTTAGACACCTTCAACAACATGTACGATTGTTGGTCCGGCAACATGTGTGCAGCATCCGCAATTACACGTTCAAGATTGAAAGGCATACAGGGTGATACAGAGTACACTGATAGTTGTGATATAAACAACTTTAACACTTACTAATATGCGCCACGCTATGAAGCCACAACCCAACAAGATTGACAAACACATTTTGGGAGAACATCCTCACAGTAACACAACATGAACGCAACACAACAAATACCCATAATCCTTTGTATCCGTGATAGTTCCTGAATATATTTTACACCCCCGCGCCCCCCAACCCCGCCCACCTTACTGACACACGGGGGGTTTGCTGCTAGCGGGGTGTATAAAATAGTCAGGAAGTGGGCATGAATACAAAGGATTATGGTATTTGTTGTGTTGTGTTTATGTTGTGTTACTGTGAGGATGTTCTCCCGGAATGTGTTTGTCGTTCTTAATTGGTGTGGCTTCACAGCGTGGCGCATATTACTAAGAGTGTTAAAATTGTTTATATCACAACCATTAGTGTAATCTGTGTCACCCAGTATGCCTTGCAGTCGTGTGCATGTTGCCGCGGTAGCCACACACAACATGATACTGGACTGACAAGTAGATCGTACATGTTGTAGTAGGCGACAAAGCCAATGGCTTCATAGCACGCCCTAATACTTATCTGGGTGACTACCGGCAGTCATTCAGGAGAATAATAGCGTCTCTTATTGTCTTCTTCGCTTTATGACACGGGTCTTAAATGGCACTTTGAATGGCAAAGGATACCGATCCCAGAACCATGCATATCAAATATTTCCGGATGTTTCAATCTAATTAAAATCTAATTTTTCGTCATGTCAACCGCCCGACCAGGGGTTTATCCGCGGACTCCGCGATGAAACCGCAAACTGCGCATCTCTAGTGCCTTCACAAATGTGTAATATCATCGCGTACGTGCAGTGATTTCTCCAGATTCTCTTAACCTTTTGATGATATTACGGACCGTAGATATGTGAAATCCCTCAATTCCTTGCAATAGCTCTTTGAGAGGTGACCCTCGCCCCATCCTTGTTTGTGAATGACTGAGCATTCATGGAAGCTGCTTTTACACCCAATCATGGCACCCACCTGGTCCCAATTAGCCCGTTCACCTGTGGGATGTTCCAAATAAGTGTTTGATGAGCATTCCTCAACCTTCTCAGTCTTTTACGCCACTTTTTGAAACATCCAAATGAGCTAATATTTGCAAAAAATAACAAAGTTTACCAGTTTGAACGTTAAAGTATTTTGTCTTTGCAGTCTATTCAATTGAATATAGGTTGAAAAGGATTTGCAAATCATTGTATTCTGTTTTTATTTACCATTTACACAACATGCCGACTTCACTGGTTTTGGGTTTTGTACTTTAAGTAAACAGTACTCTTACTTCACCATGTTTGGCTACTTTACCCACCTCTGATCATTAGAGTGGTATTCAAAGATTTTCATTTGACATTGTAAAACGAGGAACCCTGCCACACTTCACTAATGAGTCTGGGATCACATTCACCTTTTCTGACTGCCCATGTTTGATCAGGCTGGAACACTAACGGCAGATTCAAGCTTGTTAACAGGGGGAAAAAAATAATATATCGGCAGTAGCTGCAGCAGCAGCAGAGGGGGCTTCAAAGTGAAATGTCATCTTGCTGCTTTAATGCTGTCAAATCATCGCCTCTGCATCCATCACACAGCTGGCATTGGCTTAAAATAGTCAAAAGCGTTGGTTAGGTGAAGCCTCACTCGCTCTCTGTGCTTAAGGCTTGGAGGTGGAATAAGGGACCTTAAAAAGCACTTTACTGACTTCACCTGTGCTTTGACTTTTTGTAAAAAACATATATCTAAAAAGGTCACCTTTTGCAGGAGGCATATATTAAGATTTTAATGATACACCTTTGGCCATTGCCGGGTGAGGTTCTGCATACCCGAGTGTGACACTGATGGAGTATTTTGGAACAAGCTCTGCATAAAAATGGGATTATTTTAAAAAGGTGGCATTAGATTGACTATGCAAATTGAATCCAGGACGATGAAGATAAAACTACATAGAAGGTGACATCTAATCAAGAAGCATCCGGTTTTTGCACAGTGATATACTGTATAAAACAGGGGTGTCCAAACTATTTCCACTGTGTGTCGTACACCCTTTAAACAAAGCATGTGGGGGCCATTTTTGTATTTTTCATGTTTAAAACCGCCCTGCGATGAGGTGGCGACTTGTCCAGGGTGTACCCTGCCTTCCGCCCGATTGTAGCTGAGATGGGCGCCAGCGCTCCCCGCGACCCCGAAAGGGAATAAGCGGTAGAAAATTGATGGATGGATGATTAAAACCAATACAATACATACTTTTTTTTAAACCTTTATGTCAGGCTTGCCACTGACATTTTGTTTGTGTTTTAGTTTTTCCTCTGTGTGTTTAGTATTTCCTGTCAGCACTATTATTTTGGTTCAGCTTCCCGTTTGTCTACCTGAGTGCTTTGTTTCCCCTCAGCTGCGGCTGATTGGCACCTGACCACACCTGGTGTCAATCAGTCCGCTCCCATTTGTACCTGCTTTGTCTTCCAGTCAGTGCTGGATTATTGATGTGTCTTGTCGATGACTTCCGTATTGTCGCTCCTGTCGTGTCGTTTAGTGTCGAGTCATTGCAGTGTAGCGGTAAGCTATCTTTCGGTATCTGTTTGTAGCTTACTGTTTTTTGTTCCCTGCTTCTGTTTTGTTTTCCCTCTACAAGTAACTACTTCTGTCTTCCTGTTTGCTACCCGCTAGCTTCCACGCTAGGCCCCTTTTCGTTTCTTGCTAGCTTCCATGCTAAAGACCGTTTTGTTTGTTATTTGCCTCGTGCGCGTCCTTTATTAGTACCCTTTTGTTTGTTCTTATTCTATATTTTAATTAAATCATGTTTTCTCACTCCATGCCTGCCTCCATCTCTGCATCTTGGGGTTCGTCAACAACTAACTCTGACACTTTAGGGCTCCACTCAAGTTTGATCCCAGGGACCCGAATGGTATCAGCCATAAAAATGTTAAACAAAAGGTCATATAATATGTATTCAAGTTTTTTATTAAATGCTTAAATCTCTAGATTAGGCGTGTCCAAACTACAGCCCGCGTCTTCAGTTTGGCCCACGAGACGTTATGAGTACAACACAGCATTTCACTCGGAGTGCTTTCAAATTAATCTTGAATACCAGAAGGGCTCTAAATGCTACTTAATTGCTGCATCTTGTGGCCAATGTGAGTAAATGAACTCAATGACCCTAGAAAGTAGTAGTTTGGATTTTGTTTTATAAGTAAATGCAGTGCTATTATTTCAAACAACCTTCCCTACGAAAAACTAACATCAAGGTCAGCACAAATTGACACACATTACACAACCTACTCACTGAACATTGCGGATTTTATGAAAAACATCCAAACAACATTAAAAAAATATATACACCGATTTAAATCCATTAGAGTGCATGATGGGGAAAATATAAAACACTCTCTCCACACTTGTCCATGTTTGACACATTTTAGCTGCTTGAGATATATAT
>NC_084618.1:78233346-78243346 GCF_033978795.1 Nerophis ophidion
AACAGTTTAAGAAAAAGATTTCTCAAAGAGATCCATCCATTTTCTACCGCTTATTCCCTTCAGGGTTGCGGGGGGCGCTGGAGCCTATCTCAGCTACAATCGGGCGGAAGGCGGGGTACACCCTGGACAAGTCGCCACCTCATCGCAGAGCAATATATTGCAAGGAATTTAGGGATTTCACCATCGACGGTCAGTAATATCCTCAAAAGGTCCACAGAATCTGGAGAAATCACTGCACGTAAGCGATGATATTACAAACTTTCGATCCCTCAGGCGGTACTGCATCAAAAAGCGACATCTGTGTGTAAAGGATATCACCACATAGGCTCAGGAACACTTCAGAAAACCACTGCCAGTAACTACAGTTCGTCCCCACATGTGCAAGTGCAAGTTAAAGCTCTACTATGCAAAGCGAAAATCATTTCTCAACAACACCCAGAAACCCTACTGGCTTCGCTGGGCCTAAGCTCATCTAAGATGGACTGATGCAAAGTGGAAAAGTGTTCTGTGGTCTGACGAGTCCACATTTCAAATTGTTTTTGGAAACTGTGGATGTCATGTCCTCCAGACCAAATAGGAAAAGAAACATCCGGCTTGTTATAGGCGCAAAGTTCAAAAGCCGGTGGTAAAAATGCCCCATTGCCAAATTTTTTGCAATGTGTTGCTGCCATTAAATCCTAAGTTAATGATTTGCAAATTATTGAGTTCTGTTTTTATTTATGATTTACACAACGTGCCAACTTCACTGGTTTTGGGTTTTGTAGAAAGTATTTGTAGAATGTGGCGCAGGCCGTTAAAACATTAGGTGCTGGGTGCAAATGCCCTTTAGACACCACAGTTATAAAAGCAATGTTATTTGCATCAATCTGCCATTGTTAAAGTATTATATGATACATTTTTAAACACACTAATTCACATTTTTAATATGTATTTTATTGCTGTATAATATTACATTTTGGCAACCCTCTTGTTGATTTTTAGTGGACGTCCAAGACCCAAAAAAGAATGTTGCTGCCCCCTATTGGATAGAATGACTTAAAGCACAAACTCCAGTGTGGAAGCCATCCATCCATCCATTTTCTACCGTTATTCCCTTTGGGGTTGTGGAGGGCGCTGGAGCCTATCTCAGCTACACCCTGGACATGTCGCCACTACATCGCAGGGCGAGATATTGCAAGGAATTTAGGGATTTCACCATCGACTGTCCGTAATATCATCAAAAGGTCCACAGAATCTGGAGAAATCACTGCACGTAAGCGATGATATTACGGACTTTCGATCCCTCAGGCGGTACTGCATCAAAAAGCAACATCGGTGTGTAAAGGATATCCCCACATGGGCTCAGGAACACTTCAGAAAACCACTGTCAGTAACTGTTGTTCGTCCCCACATGTGCAAGTTCAAGTTAAAACTCTACTATGCAAAGCGAAAATCATTTCTCAACAACACCCAGAAACCCTACTGGCTTCGCCGGGCCTGAGCTCATCTAAGATAGACTGATGCAAAGTGGAAAAGTGTTCTGTGGTCTGACGAGTCCACATTTCAAATTGTTTTTGGAAACTGTAGACGTCGTGTCCTCCGGATCAAAGAGGAAAAGAACCAAAGTTCAAAAGCCAGTGGTAAAAATGCCCCTGTGCGAAATTTTTTGCAATGTGTTGCTGCCATTAAATTCTAAGTTATTGATTTACAAATTATTTTATTCTGTTTTTATTTACGATTTTCACAACGTGCCAACTTTACTGGTTTTGGGTTTTGTAAAAAGTATTTGTAGAATGTGCCGCAGGCCGTTAAAAAAATAGCTGCGGGGTGCAAATGCACTTTAGACACCACTGTTATGAAAGCAATATTATTTGCATCAATCTGCCATTGTTAAAGTATTATATGATACGTTTTTAAACACACTAATTCACATTTTTAATATGTTTTTATTGCTGTATAATATTACATTTTGGCAACCCTCTGTTGATTTTTAGTGGATGTCCAAGACCCAAAAAAGAATGTTGCTGCCCCCTATTGGATAGAATGACTTAAAGCACAAACTCCAGTGTGGAAGCCATCCATCCATCCATTTTCTACCGTTATTTCCTTTGGGCTTGCGGGGGGCGCTGGAGCCTATCTCAGCTACAATCGGGTGGAAGTCGGGGTACATCCTGGACAACTCGCCACTACATCGCAGGGCGAGATTTTGCAAGGAATTTAGGGATTTCACCATCGAATGTCCGTAGTATCATCAAAAGGTTCACAGAATCTGGAGAAATCACTGCACGTAAGCGATGATATTACGGACTTTCAATCCCTCAGGCGGTACTGCATCAAAAAGCAACATTGGTGTGTAAAGGATATCACCACATGTGCTCAGGAACACTTCAGAAAACCATTGTCAGTAACTACAGTTTGTCGCCACATGTGCAAGTGCAAGTTAAAACTCTACTATGCAAAGCGAAAGCCATTTATCAACAACACCCAGAAACCCTGCCGGCTTCGCTGGGCCTGAGCTCATCTAAGATGAACTGATGCAAAGTGGAAAAGTGTTCTGTGGTCTGACGAGTCCACATTTCAAATTGTTTTTGGAAACTGTAGACGTCGTGTCCTCAGGATCAAAGAGGAAAAGAACCAAAGTTCAAAAGCCCGTGGTAAAAATGCCCCTGTGCTAAATTTTTTGCAATGTGTTGCTGCCATTAAATTCTAAGTTATTGATTTTCAAATTATTTTATTATGTTTTTATCTACGATTTACACAACGTGCCAACTTTACTGGTTTTGGGTTTTGCAAAAAGTATTTGTAGAATGTGCCGCAGGCCGTTAAAACATTAGCTGCGGGGTGCAAATGCCCTTTAGACACCACAGTTATGAAAGCAATATTATTTGCATCAATCTGCCATTGTTAAAGTATTATATGATACATTTTTGAACGCACTAATTCACATTTTTTATATGTTTTTATTGCTGTATAATATTACATTTTGGCAACCCTCTGTTGATTTTTTGTGGATGTCCAAGATCAAAAAAAGAATGTTGCTGCCCCCTATTGGATAGAATGACTTAAAGCACAAACTCCAGTGTGGAAGCCATCCATCTATCCATTTTCTAGAGTTATTCCCTTTGGGATTGCAGGGGGCGCTGGAGCCTATCTCAGCTACAATCGGGCGGAAGTCGGGGTACACCCTGGACAAGTCGCCACTACATCGCAGGGTGAGATATAGCAAGGAATTTAGGGATTTCACCATCGACTGTCCGTAATATCATCAAAAGGTCCACAGAATCTGGAGAAATCACTGCACGTAAGCGATGATATTACGGACTTTCGATCCCTCAGGCGGTACTGCATCAAAAAGCAACATCGGTGTGGGCTCAGGAACACTTCAGAAAACCACTGTCAGTAACTACAGTTTGTCCCCACATGTGCAAGTGCAAGTTAAAACTCTACTATGCAAAGCGAAAGCCATTTCTCAACAACACCCAGAATCCCTGCCGGCTTCGCTGGGCCTGAGCTCATCTAAGATAAACTGATGCAAAGTGGAAAAGTGTTCTGTGGTCTGAGGAGTCCACATTTCAAATTGTTTTTGGAAACAGTGGATGTCGTGTCCTCCAGACCAAATAGGAAAAGAACCATCCGGCTTGTTATAGGCGCAAAGTTCAAAAGCCGGTGGTAAAAATGCCCCATTGCCAAATTTTTTGCAATGTGTTGCTGCCATTAAATTCTAAGTTAATGATTTGCAAATTATTGTATTGTTTTTATTTATGATTTACACAACGTGCCAACTTCACTGGTTTTGGGTTTTGCAAAAAGTATTTGTAGAATGTGCCGCAGGCCGGTAAAAAAATAGCTGCTGGGTGCAAATGCCCTTTAGACACCACTGTTATAAAAGCAATGTTATTTGCATCAATCTGCCATTGTTAAAGTATTATCTGATACATTTGTAAACACACTAATTCACATTTTTAATATGTATTTTATTGCTGTATAATATTACATTTTGGCAACCCTCTGTTGATTTTTAGTGGACGTCCAAGACCAAAAAAAGAATGTTGCTGCCCCCTATTGGATAGAATGACTTAAAGCACAAACTCCAGTGTGGAAACCATCCATCCATCCATTTTCTACCGTTATTCCCTTTGGGGTAGCGGGGGGCGCTGGAGCCTATCTCAGCTACAATCGGGCGGAAGTCGGGGTACACCCTGGACATGTCGCCACTACATCACAGGGCGAGATATTGCAAGGAATTTAGGGATTTCACCATCGACTGTCCGTAATATCATCAAAAGGTCCACAGAATCTGGAGAACTCACTGCACGTACGCGATGATATTACGGACTTTCGATCCCTCAGGCGGTACTGCATCAAAAAGCAACATCGGTGTGTAAAGGATATCACCACATGGGCTCAGGCACACTTCAGAAAACCATTGTCAGTAACTACAGTTTGTCGCCACATGTGCAAGTGCAAGTTAAAACTCTACTATGCAAAGCGAAAGCAAATTCTCAACAACACCCAGAAACCCTGCCGGCTTCGCTGGGCCTGAGCTCATCTAAGATGAACTGATGCAAAGTGGAAAAGTGTTCTGTGGTCTGACGAGTCCACATTTCAAATTGTTTTTGGAAACTGTAGACGTCGTGTCCTCCGGATCAAAGAGGAAAAGAACCAAAGTTCAAAAGCCGGTGGTAAAAATGCCCCTGTGCTAAATTTTTTGCAATGTGTTGCTGCCATTAAATTCTAAGTTATTGATTTTCAAATTATTTTATTATGTTTTTATCTACGATTTACACAACGTGCCAACTTTACTGGTTTTGGGTTTTGCAAAAAGTATTTGTAGAATGTGCCGCAGGCCGTTAAAACATTAGCTGCGGGGTGCAAATGCACTTTAGACACCCCTGTTATGAAAGCAATATTATTTGCATTAATCTGCCATTGTTAAAGTATTATATGATACATTTTTAAACGCACTAATTCACATTTTTTATATGTTTTTATTGCTGTATAAAATTACATCTTTGCAACCCTCTGTTGATTTTTTGTGGACGTCCAAGATCAAAAAAAGAATGTTGCTGCCCCCTATTGGACAGAATGACTTAAAGCACAAACTCCAGTGTGGAAGCAATCCATCCATCCATTTTCTACCGTTATTCCCTTTGGGGTAGCGGGGGGCGCTGGAGCCTATCTCAGCTACAATCGGGCGGAAGTCGGGGTACACCCTGGACATGTCGCCACTACATCACAGGGCGAGATATTGCAAGAAATTTAGGGATTTCACCATCGACTGTCCGTAATATCATCAAAAGGTCCACAGAATCTGGAGAACTCACTGCACGTAAGCGATGATATTACGGACTTTCGATCCCCTCAGGCGGTACTGCATCAAAAAGCAACATCGGTGTGTAAAGGATATCACCACATGGGCTCAGGCACACTTCAGAAAACCATTGTCAGTAACTACAGTTTGTCGCCACATGTGCAAGTGCAAGTTAAAACTCTACTATGCAAAGCGAAAGCCAATTCTCAACAACACCCAGAATCCCTGCCGGCTTCGCTGGGCCTGAGCTCATCTAAGATGAACTGATGCAAAGTGGAAAAGTGTTCTGACGAGTCCACATTTCAAATTGTTTTTAGAAACAGTGGATATCGTGTCCTCCGGACCAAAGAGGAAAAAAAAACATCCGGCTTGTTATAGGCGCAAAGTTCAAAAGCCGGTGGTAAAAATGCCCCATTGCCAAATTTTTTGCAATGTGTTGCTGCCATTAAATTCTAAGTTAATGATTTGCGAATTATTGTATTGTTTTTATTTATGATTTACACAACGTGCCAACTTCACTGGTTTTGGGTTTTGTAAAAAGTTTTTTGTAGAATGTGCCGCAGGCCGTTAAAACATTAGCTGCTGGGTGCAAATGCCCTTTAGACACCACAGTTATAAAAGCAATATTATTTGCATCAATCTGCCATTGTTAAAGTATTATATGATACATTTGTAAACACACTAATTCACATTTTTAATATGTATTTTATTGCTGTATAATATTACATTTTGGCAACCCTCTGTTGATTTTTAGTGGACGTCCAAGACCCAAAAAAGAATGTTGCTGCCCCCTATTGGATAGAATGACTTAAAGCACAAACTCCAGTGTGGAAACCATCCATCCATCCATTTTCTACCGTTATTCCCTTTGGGGTAGCGGGGGGCGCTGGAGCCTATCTCAGCTACAATCGGGCGGAAGTCGGGGTACACCCTGGCCAAGTCGCCACTACATCACAGGGCGAGATATTGCAAGAAATTTAGGGATTTCACCATCGACTGTCCGTAATATCATCAAAAGGTCCACAGAATCTGGAGAACTCACTGCACGTAAGCGATGATATTACGGACTTTCGATCCCCTCAGGCGGTACTGCATCAAAAAGCAACATCGGTGTGTAAAGGATATCACCACATGGGCTCAGGCACACTTCAGAAAACCATTGTCAGTAACTACAGTTTGTCGCCACATGTGCATGTGCAAGTTAAAACTCTACTATGCAAAGCGAAAGCCAATTCTCAACAACACCCAGAATCCCTGCCGGCTTCGCTGGGCCTGAGCTCATCTAAGATGAACTGATGCAAAGTGGAAAAGTGTTCTGACGAGTCCACATTTCAAATTGTTTTTAGAAACAGTGGATATCGTGTCCTCCGGACCAAAGAGGAAAAAAAAACATCCGGCTTGTTATAGGCGCAAAGTTCAAAAGCCGGTGGTAAAAATGCCCCATTGCCAAATTTTTTGCAATGTGTTGCTGCCATTAAATTCTAAGTTAATGATTTGCGAATTATTGTATTGTTTTTATTTATGATTTACATAACGTGCCAACTTCACTGGTTTTGGGTTTTGTAAAAAGTTTTTTGTAGAATGTGCCGCAGGCCGTTAAAACATTAGCTGCTGGGTGCAAATGCCCTTTAGACACCACAGTTATAAAAGCAATATTATTTGCATCAATCTGCCATTGTTAAAGTATTATATGATACATTTTTAAACACACTAATTCACATTTTTAATATGTATTTTATTGCTGTATAATATTACATTTTGGCAACCCTCTGTTGATTTTTAGTGGATGTCCAAGACCAAAAAAAAGAATGTTGCTGCCCCCTATTGGACAGAATGACTTAAAGCACACAACTCCAGTGTGGCAGCCAATTATGTCCCATTCTCTAAATGCCCCACTTGGAACAGTCTGTGGGCTGTGATACCTCAGGAGAACTGGATGCTTCCTGCAGAGGCGTAGTAGCCTGTGCAGTCGGATGAGTATCTTTGTGAGAGACACACTGTGTTTAGCTCCAACTCTCCAAAATGATGTGCTGCAAATATCTGCGATAAAAAACACAAACATATTCTTCTTAAATGAATATTTTACAGCATACTGGTTGACTTCCTCCAACCTTTAAGATGTTCCTGGCGTCAAAAGCCTCTCGTGCATTCGCGGCTTGTCTTCCCTGCCCGTTGGCCTCATCCCCTGGGAAAAAAAGCCAGCAGGCACAGAATCAAGGTTATATCAGTGGGTGAAACGGAGGACATATTTGATCTGGATCTGGATCAACATGCCGGTAAACATGCGGTGTGCCGAGTCAGCCTTGGACAAGCTTGGGAGAAATGGAATGAGGGAGGTAGGGAGGAAGGGAGGAAACTTGGTCCTGGGCCAACATGAATGAAGGCTTTGTCAGTACTTGGAAAACACGCTCTGGTAAACATCGCCGCGGCTGCCACAAATGTCTCTTTAGGAATTTGTTGTTGAGGATTCACGTGTCTTTTGTCGTCACTACAGCTCGAGATCGCTGGAAAGAACGCCTGAGAGTTGCACAATGTGTTCGTGGTCCGGTGCAACGCTAGAAGCAGGAGCTGATGTAGGGACTGTCAACAGATTGGTTACGTGTTGTTGATTTAGGGCTGGGCTATTCAACTGGCGGGCTAAGAGCCACATCGGTAGGGAATGACACAAGTTTAGTTCAAATCTTGGCAGAAAAACATTTTTGCAGCAAATTCCTAAAACACTTGCGTGTTCCTGTTGTTTAGAGGAATTTGGACCGCTGTGAACACCTCCGCAAATCTTTGCATTGACATTTTAACTTTGCTACACAACTGATTTACACAACTGAGGCGTTCCTCCAGGCACCTCTTTATGTCCTCTCCTTTTTGGCAGTTACAGTTATTGTGATTTATGTAACCAAGGTGCTGCTGTAGCTGGTTTACCTCAGATGCGGTCAGTTGTTATTTGTTCAACCTCTTCAGTGGTTTTCCTGAAGGGTCCATTTTCGATCCTGTCTTTCTCAACAATTGGGCGATTCAACTGGTGGTTCAAAAAAACTGAGAGACTCACATTCTTGCAGCAGATTCTTAAAAACAGCATAACGCTCCAGTAGCTCTGACAAAATAAATAAACCAAAATCAAATGTCTACTCTAGAGAATACTGGTTCTTTGGATTATACAAAGTACAAAACGCAAAACCAGTAAAGTTGGCACCCTGTGGAAATGGTAAATAAAAACAGAATACAATGATATGCAAATAATTTTCAACCTATATTCAAATGAATAGACTGCAAACACAAGATACTTAACGTTTGAAATGGAAACCTTTGTTATTTTTTGCAAATACCACCTCATTTGGAATTTGATGCTTGCAACATGTTTAAAAAAAAGCTGGCACAAGTGGCAGAAAAGACTGAGAAAGTTGAGGAATGCTCATTAAACACTTATTTGGAACATCCCACTGGTGAACAGGCTAATTTGAAATAGGTGAGTGCCATGATTGGGTATAAAAGCAGCGAGGGTCCCCACTTTGTGAACAAACAACATTTCTCAACAAACTATTGCAAGAAATTTAGGGATTTCACCATCTACGGTCTGTAATATCATCAAAATGATCAGATAATCTGGAGAAGCCACTGCACATAACATTGAATGCCCGTGACTTTCGATCCCTCGGGCGGTACTGCATCAAAAACCGACATCAGTGTGTAAAGGATATCACCACATGGGCTAAGGAACATTTCAGAAAACCACTGTCAGTAACTACAGTTCATTGCTACATCTCTAAGTGCAAGTTAAAACTCCACTATGCAAAGCGAAACCCATTTATCAACAACACCCAGAAACGCGGCTGGCTTCATTGGGCCCGAGCTCATAAGTTGAAAGGGATTTGCAGCTAATAAACACTTAATTTTTCTGCACTGAATTTTACTAACATTCTTTTTCAATGAAACTGTCAGCATAATTTGATGTAAAAAAAACTTCAGCTCACAAAATTCAAACAGAAAAAATGTGGTTACATAAAATCAGCGTCAAAAAATATTCGGTAAGAAAGACACAAGTTAACCTCCATACTACAGCCTGGTTATGAGCACCAAACATGTGGAAAATCTATCATCTTCCTCACTTGTGTGCTCCACTTTTGAGAAAGGAGGCAGATCTTGATGGCGTCATGAAGGGAAAAAAACTTCTTCCCTCATGGACATGATATGGCCTCTGACCAGTCCCTGGCTACAGTACAGTAGATGAGTCCACAGGGTTGTGAAACACAGGCTTCATTGCACATCTAATAAAAAAAAACAACTTGTCAACTATCTGTCAGTCAGTCACAGACATGAGAGTTTTTCTTCAGCAAATAGGCTAACCTGGCATGGTCAATGTTGCTTGTCCACACACTATTATATAGTTTTGTCCTTAAAATTAGAGCCTTTTAAAAATGTTCTGCCGGAGTAGAAAGTTTCACAAACTGTGGACGGGTAAATCTTTTGAATGTGTGACATTCCTTAATGTTTTTAAACATTATCTAATATGGTTGTCTAATACGGGAATCTTTGGGCAACAAACATTTTGATCCGATTCCAATTTTTGAGGTGAGAATTCAACACGATTCTTGATTCAAACCTATTCTAGCAATGTATTATTGGGTATGATAATTATAATGAAACTTTTTCAAAACAGGTTGCAGGTAAGAAAAGCTCATTCGAAAATGGTCTGTTTTAAAATCTATTATATGT
>NC_084618.1:78245846-78318346 GCF_033978795.1 Nerophis ophidion
TGGGTTCTTCCTAGGATGTCGTAGTCGTAGTGGTTTGTACAGCCCTTTGAGACATTTGTGATTTAGGGCTATATAAATAAACATTGATTGATTGATTGATAAAGGACAGTGTGGAGAAGACGAAGCAGATAATCATTGATTTAAAAAAAAAAATCATCAAAAACATGGCAGCACCTTTAGTTCGTTAACTTGGTGATGCAGTTGGAGCGTAGCACTGCTAGTCTGCACCATTCAGAAGCAGAAAAAGTTGATGACGCCAGCCAAAAACGTAAAAATAGCATCAAAAACAGCTGACATTTAGCCATATAAAAATATGGAAAAGCTGCTGATGATGTGTTTGACAGATGAGCAGCTCAAAATAGATGCAATAGAACAAAGGTAAATATTTTGTTCATTTATATTACATTACTTCATAAATAGATTGTACTTGTTTTTTTTACAAAGGTACATTTTACTGCAGGGTTTGTCCAAAGTGTGGCACAGGGACTAATTAGAGCCCAGATCTCAAGTTTTATAGGCCCACAGCATATTGTTGAAATAAAAAAACAACACTAAAAATTCAAGAAAAACAAAATAAAAAATATGATAGTAATAGATGAGATAATAATACACTTTTTCACCTGTAATTATATACCAATTATTGTTATTTAAAGTCAATATGTATTGTATTGTTGACAAAGATCAAGATTATTATTAAAATTATTATATCCGAGTGATGGGGCATGAAATTATAAGCTTTTACTTCTTCCTGCTCCTTCTCAAGACACACACCATGTTAATTTCTCCTGCATTTTCATCTACATTTACTATTGTTTTTGGGACGAAAATATTTTATTGGAAAGACTATATTTGTTAATGAAATGAAAAAAAAATTCCACAAAGCTGACACAAAGTTATTTCTTTAAATATATACAATGTGTATTTTACATTTTTTCTTTCTGTAAAATAAAAACAGCATCAAAATTGCCCCTTTTGCTTTGACTTTTAGAATGCAGCCGTTAGTGGAAAAACTTTAATACCCCTTTTACTATATTGTCTTTCATACAATATTTATTTTTTACTGTAAATGTTTGTTTTTATTTTTAAAACATGTTTAAATTATGCTTTTTGGGGGGAAGCAAGCACCAATTAAGTTGATTTCCATGTGTTTCAATGGGAGATGTTCATTTGAGATACAAGTGTCACAGACCAAATTAAGCTTCTAAGTTGAGGTACTACTGTATAAAAACAGTATTCACTACTGTAGCAGCACAGGTACCTGATAAAAGTGCGACACTCCTGGAGGTGCTGGCATGCTTTCCTCACTTCTGTGTCATCCAACAGCGTGAGAGTACCGACCGTCAGGTGAAGCTTTGCAGGGTTCTGAAAAATGCTTCCATCTACTCCGTGATCCTGCACACATCAAGCAAGACACTGATGCTGCTGAATGATACACATTACAGCAGTACCTCGGTTTTTGTACTAACCACTTTTCATATACCGTCTGTTATCGCAGTGTTTTTCAACCACTGCGCCGCGGCACACTAGTGTGCTGTGAGATATTGTCTGGTGTGCTGTGGGAAATTATGCAACTTCACCCAAATGGTCCAAAAAAATACTTTTTGCAAATCAATAATTATAATCGGCAAAAACTGTGCCGTTTCAAAGTGTCCGTCCTGTGTAGAACTTGGCTGTAGATCTGTGATCCCAATATGCAGACCAAAGCGTGCAAGTAAAAAGGTAGGTAACGCTTAAACCAAAAATGAACAAAAGGGAAAGTAAAAGGCAATGAAGCAGAGGGATGGCTATGTAAAACGACAGTAAAACTGAATTGGCTACGAAGTAAAAAGAATGCTGGACGACAGCAAAAACGTGCGTGTGGAGCAGAGACGGCGTCCACAAAGTACATCCATACATGACATGGCAAGCAACAATGTCCGCACAAAGAAGAAAAGCAACAACTTAAATAGACTTGATTGCTACCACAAAGCAGGTGCGGGCAGGGGTGTAACGGTACACAAAAATTTCGGTTCGGTACGTACCTCGGTTTAGAGGTCACGGTTCGGTTCATTTTCGGTACAGTAAGAAAAATACAAAATATACACTTTTGGGGTATTTATTTACCGAATTTGTAAACAATGGCTTGATCCTTTTAACATTGGGAACACTATAATAATTCTGCCCACGTTAATCCACATTAAACTGCTTCAAGTTGTTGCTCAGATGAAATAAAATGACACAACTTTTCTCCTACGTATAAAAAGTGCAACATTAAACAGTTTCAAGTCAACTCATCATGCTTAATTTATTACAGCATTGGTGAAGCCTGTAGTTGATTTTCATTATGTAAATGTTATATTTTTATCAACATGTGATAGCAGGGACCCTGCCATTCAAAACTAAGCTGCTACATTACTAATGATTCATGTAACTATAGTTGAAAATTCATCCCTGACCACCATGGAGTTTATGTAGGCTTTATGATGCACTAAAATTTGTTTATACACTATCAAAGACAGAAACTCTTCATTTAATATAATGTCCTTTTTTGCTGCTTCAACACACCTCAATCAACACTGTCCGTAACAGACACACACATACGCCCGCGCGCACACACACACACACACACACACACACACACACACACACACCGTAAAATGAGTTAACGTTTCGCTAAAAGCTAACTAGCCCTCACCTACAGCCAGGACTGCAAGTGAGCTGAGCTGCAGTTTGTTTCTTGAAGGTCAACGGGCTCATAGTGATGTTTAGAAAGTAGTTGACTTGGAATATAATTTGGGGAGGGTGAGTCGCTCCCCTGCTAAAGACCTATCTGCTCGACATCGATACTGAAGACCTGACGACATGCGCTCTGAATACGCATTGCTGATTGGCTTTGTATGTAACCAATCAGATGGTTGTGTGGGCGGGACAATGCAGGGTGCTGTGTACAGACAGAGGCAGAACAGAGCAGCTTGTTAAGACTTTAGCATCGGCGGTTACTTAATATGTACGTGTTGAACTCGTTCGGTATTCCTAAGCACCGAACCGAAACCCCCGTACCGAAACGGTTCAATAAAAATACACGTACCGTTACACCCCTAGGTGCGGGGAATAGAGCTCAAAGGAAGACATTAAACTGCTACAGGAAAACACCAAAATAACAGCACAAGACAAGTCCTGAAGCACTACACAAAGGAAAACACCGACAAACTCAAAATAAGGCACAATGAGGACCTGGTGCAATGTTCCCTCTACGGTACGCACGCGCCTGTGCAATTGCACACTGCTCACGCGTCCTCTGCGCACGGCAAATCTAGGCCGCGCACAAAATGGAATAAAAACATAAGCGCATAACAGTGTGCAAGTCGGCCGTCGCTCATATGGACGCCACTGATTGCTCAAGGAGTTTTGGCGTTTGCTCACACATATGAAAAATTGGAGGGAAAATTAACCTGGTGGTTACATTTTTTAACATTTTCTGCTGATGCTGTCCCCCCGTATTTTTAAATGAAAAAAATGTGCCTTGCCTCAAAAAAGGTTGAAAAACACTGTTATCGTGCGGCCAAACATTGCACTTCAACTAGTTTGTTTGCCTGTGAATCCTGAATAGAAGACTCAAAACTAAAAATAATAGGCCAAAGAACATTGTCAGTGCCACCACTTGGATGAAGAAGGTGAGAAACACTGTTGAATTCAGGAAATAACTCTTAGCAAAGTACAAAAAAAGCATCCATGTAGCTCACCCCTCTTGTTCTACCTCTGTTCCTCACCATCTACACCAAAAAGCATATTCAAGAAAGGTAAAAGTTATTGTTCATTCCAAGGTTTCCCTTACAAGGCCCACGGGCCAAATCCGGCCCGCGAATGAATTAATTATTGGGATGATATTTGATTATTATTAGAACCGCCCCACAAACCCGCAGCAGCCTGCTGCTGTTTTGCACGCACCAATACTCCATCAGTTTTGGCGCTAGGAATTTTCCAAATGGGGTCCCAGGCACCCCATCAAGTCATAAAAATTAGGTAACCGTTTCGAAAAACAAATGATAGATGTTTGCATTATCCTGTTATATCTCACATTCTATGATGTGTTTTGGAAAAAGGCTGTAATAAACCTTACTTAATTCATTAAAAAAAATACACAAAAGAAAACATTTTTTATGTATATATACAGTGGGGCAAAAAGGTATTTAGTCAGCCACCGCTTGTGAAAGTTCGAACACTTAAAATGATGACAGAGGTCTGTAATTTTCATCATAGGTACACTTCAACTGTGAGAGACAGAATGTGGAAAAAAAGTTGAGTTTATACCAAAATGGATACATGGATGATACAGCAGAGGATTGGGAGAATGTCATGTGGTCAGATGAAACCAAAATATAACTTTTTGGTATAAACTCAACTCGTCGTGTTTGGAGGAAGAAGAATAGTGAGTTGCATCCCAAGAACACCATACCTACTGTGAAGCATGGGGGTGGAAATATCATGCTTTGGGGCTGTTTTTCTGCTAAGGGGACAGGACGATTGATCCGTGTTAAGGAAAGAATGAATGGGGCCATGTATCGTGAGATTTTGAGCCAAAACCTCCTCCCATCAGTGAGAGCTTTGAATGGTTGACCAAATACTTATTTTCCACCATAATTTACAAATAAATTCTTTAAAATTCCTACAATGTGAATTCCTGGATTTTTTTCCCCCCACATTCTGTCTCTCACAGTTGAAGTGTACCTATGATGAAAATTACAGACCTCTGTCATCATTTTAAGTGGGAGAACTTGCACAATCGGTGGCTGACTAAACACTTTTTTGCCCCACTGTAAATGTATTCAGTTATAAACATTCATTCACTTTCTTCTTTCCTTCATCCATATAAACTTTACCGCTGCCGGTATGTTTTTTCTATATTTTTATTGTAATAATTTCAGAACATGTTTGTTCTATTTCCGGCAAAAGTAAAACAAAGAAAACAATCGGAAGTTGTCTTTATTTTTCTGTTTTATTGCCATGATTTTAATAGACCGGCCCGTGTGTGCACAGATTTTTCTCCATACGGCCCCTGAGCTAAAAAAAGAGTTTGACACCCCTGCCCTACATGTAATTTATCGTGAGGCACCGCCACGGCAAGATATGCCGCCACACCTTCAAAATATGTATATTTTATTTGCATTAAAACATTTTTTTTTTTTTACATGAAAACAAATTTAACTTTAGTATCTGTCTATCTGTGTTGGCCCTGCGATAAGGTGGCGACTTGTCCAGGGTATACCCCGCCTTCCGCCGGAATGCAGCTGAGATAGGCTCCAGCACCCCCTGTGACCCGAAAAGGGACAAGCGGTAGGAAATGGATGGAGGGATGAATATTATTTACCTACTATTGGCCATGATAAATTAGAAAAACATCTCAAATATCATAAAAATTTACCTCTAAGCCTTATTTAAAAAAACAAAAACAAAACATGCATCTAAATCGCCTGTAAGGAGCGCAACAGCTGGTTGAACAGAGTTGACATCTGGCAAAAGTAAAATGAGAAACTTAAAGAGAAAGGTATTTCAAGGTAATTAAGGCAGTTCTTGTTCAAGCCTGTGTAAACTACCCTAATTCTTTTGACATTCCTACTGACAATACAGTCTATTTTTACGCCATGAGCGTCTTGAACTTGAGTGTGGACGTCTTTTCGGATTGTAAAATGCATGATCAATGGGTTTTCTCAGGGTGCTCCATCTTAATCCCATTAAAAATATGCATGTTAGGTTAATTGGAGACTGCAAATTGTCCATAGACATAAATGTTAGTGAGAATAACTGTCGATGTGTCATGTGACTGGCCATGCTAATTTGGGCTAGATTGTCAATGAGCTAGTCCATTGCACATTAGCATTAAACTAGCGGCATTCAAGCCAAGGTTCCCCCTGCATAACTGAATTGTTTTTTTCAGTTTATTCCAAACTATATTATTCATTTAATGCGATTCCCACATGTATGTGCACTTCAAGTGTATATATAATGCATCTTCCCTGGTGTGCTTCACACAAAAAATTCTGAAGTTATTTTTTTCCATTTCTAATTCAAAGGAACATTTGCATATTTGGCGAACTAAATTGCACAATTTAAGAAGGGCAGAATATAGTATAGCCTTTACCTTTTACAATAACCAGCTGCAAATAAAACTGCATTGAACAAAGAGAGCACAGTCTACCAAGTCAAATTCTTTGTGCAGTAAACATACTTGGCCAATAAAGCAGATTCTGATAATATCAAAATGTTTTATATTACTAACTAATAACACATATTTCTTTAAATATACACAAATCATTTGTTTAGTCTTTGTAAAAAAAATATATGCATCATTGCAAATAAAATTATAATGTCATATATGATGATATATTGCCCCCCCCCACTACATATATAGTGGCAACCTAGGGGAAACCCTGCACCATACTTGACAACTTCCGAATTTGGGAGATGGGGGGATAGGAGGTTGAGGTGGGCGGGGTTTGGTGGTAGCAGGGTGTAGATTGTCGCGGCCTGGAAGAGTTAGTGCTGCAAGTGATTCTGGGTATTTGTTCTGTTGTGTTTATGTTGTGTTACGGTGCGGATGTTCTCCCGAAATGTGTTTGTCATTCTTGTTTGGTGTAGGTTCACAGTGTGGCGCATATTTGTAACAGTGTTAAAGTTGTTTATACGGCCCCCCTCAGTGTGACCTCTATGGCTGTTGATCAAGTATGCATGGCATTCACTTATGCATGTGTCTGTGAAAGCTGTATATATTATTTAAGTGGGCCAACGCGCTGATTGTACGGAGAAAAAGCGGACTTGACGACAGGTTATAGAGGACGCTAAATACAGTGCCAATAAAGGCACACCCCCAATATTGCTGCCCGGGCGGAAATCAGGAGAAATTTGGGTGGGGCACTGAAATTCGGGAGTCTCCCGGAAAAATCGGGAGGGTTGGCAAGTATGCTCTGCACTCATCCACTTTTCATGGCATTTCGCCTCATGTTCTGCATGTACAACTATAAATATTCTCTACAAAATGTATTCAGTGTTATTTTTGGATGATGTATTTATTAGATTAAATAATTGCTTTGGTTTACGTAGGATTCCTTTTAGTACGTAAACCGAGGTATGATGAAGTATGAAGGTGGTAGTTGGGTAGTACCTGCGAACACTGCTCCAAGATACCATCTTTAAAACTCAGAAAACCATCTTGGATTTTGGGATCGTTGAGCGGGAAGGAAAGGAAATGCGTAAACGGTTGCTTCTTCCGGAAATTGTCAATTAAGATTTCAATTCTCGTGACGGCCGACGAGACCGCAGCTTGGTGTGACCCCGTGATGACTGTGCAAAGAAAAGGGAACATGAAAACATCCTCTTAAAAAAACATTTGGACTCACCGATTTGTGTTAGTTTCTAATTCTTACCAATCGGTCCTTCCAATCCTTGTTTGGGAATGCTGATGGACGTCTTTGTGTCCGTCTCCAGGCATTTCCGTGTTTCTCCTTTTTTCCCGATGATGTATCTGTCGGAATCAGAAGCACACATGTTTTACCAAGGAGCTATGTCAGCATATACTTTTAACATGACTCACTTGTATAGAACACTTGGAACATCAATGGCACACTGGAAGCCTTTATCGGTCTGTTCGATGAAGTGTGTGTCGCAGGATTCCTCTGAGTCAAACTCCTCATTTTCTAAAACACAATAAAGCACAAATAATCCCTTTTTTTCTGACTTGACTTGAGGGGTGACAATGTGCAAACAGACTGACCTGACTGATTTTCTAATGCTAAAATTGACATATTTATTTTTTAATATAACATTTTTGTGTGCAAAATTAGATGACAAAATTAACTGGAAATCTCATATAAAAATTATAAAACATAAGATAGCAGGAAACATTTCCATAATGAATGAGGCTTAATATGTTCCGGACCAAAAATCACTAAATATTTTCTACTGTTCGCTAGTGTTTCAATATCTGAGTTATTGTGAGAAAATAACTACAAAAGTACACATCAGTCACTAACCTTGTTCCAAAATAGATTTGTTCAAATGTAAAATACCAACGATTATTGAGAACCTTAAATGTCTTTATTTAATAAAAAAATAAAAAAAATTATGCATTTGCAAACAGTTAAAAGTATGTACAAACTAAGCAAACTATAACCTGTTACCGAATAATGTACAACACTTCTACTCAACAAAAGGGGATCAATATTATCTTTGGAAAAAATCTAACTTGAAACATTTGTATGCACATACAACACTTAAACCCTTTAGCATATCAGTATGTGGAATTAAAATATGGAATGAATTAAGCAAAAAGTCAAACAAAGTACTAATATAATCCAGTTCAAAACACCTTCAAAACTCAGTGTTTACAAATTACAAGTAAAAATAATCCCGATAAACATTTTGAAGCTATTGAACCTCATTATTCATTACTCATTTGCCTTCTCAGTGGCTTTGTGGTTAGAGTGTCCGCCCTGAGATCGGTGGATCTTGAGTTATACCAAAGATTAGAAAAGTAGGACCCATTACCTCCCTGCTCGGCACTCAGCATCAAGAGTTGGAATTGGGGGTTGAATCACCAAAAATGATTCCCGAGCGCAGCCACCACTGCTGCTCACTGCTCCTCTCACCTCACAGAAGGTGGAACAAGGGGATGGGTCAAACGCAAAGGTAAATTTCACCACATTTCGTGTGTGTGTGTGTGTGACGATCAGTGGTATTTTAACTTTAAATATCAGTGTGTGGAATTCAATTATGGAATGGATTAAGCAAATAAGTCAAACAAAGTACTTATATGATACAGTTTAAGAAACCTTAAAGACTCAAAGTCTTTACAAAGTACAAGGAAAAATAATCCAGATTAAGATTTAGAACCTCATTGAAAATGAGATAATCTTATCCATCTCATTATGTGAACCATAAAATACTTACTGGTAACTATTTATTTACGAGGACTGTATTTAGTATTCATTGAAAGGGATAAACGGTAGAAAATGGATGGATGAGTTAAATTGGGTTGCAAAGTGTGAAAAGGAAGTAAACAAAGGTGTTAGTAATTGCTATTGATTGATACGATCACAATACGAAGGTCCTGAGTTAAGTTAAGTTAAAGTACCAATGATTGTCACACACACACTAGGACTGGTGAAATTTGTCCTCTGCATTTGACCCATTCCCTTGTTCCACCCCCTGAGAGGTGAGGGGAGCAATGGGCAGCAGCAGTGGCCGCGCCCGGGAATCATTTTTGGTGATTTAACCCTCAATTCCAACCTTTGATGCTGAGTGACAAGTAGGGAGGTAATGGGTCCCATTTTTATAGTCTTTGGTATGACTCGGCCGGGGTATGAACTCACAACCTACCAATCTCAGGGTGGACACTCTAACCACTGGGCCACTGAATAGGTTGAAGTTAAAGGCTGAGTAGTCCTGAGTTCAATCCCGGGCTCGGGATCTTTCTGTGCGGAGTTTTCTTGTTCTTCCCGTGACTGCGTGGGTTCCCTCTGGGTACTCCGGCTTTCTACCACTTCCAAAGACATGCACCTTGGGATAGATTGATTGGCAACACTAAATTGAACCTAGTGTGTGACTATTGTTTGTCTATCTGTGTTGGCCCTGCGATGAGGTGGCGACTTATCCAGGGTGTACGTCGCCTTCCGCCCGAATGCAGCAGAGATAGACTCAAGCACCCCCTGCAACCCCAAAAGGGACTTAGATTTACTTAGACTTAGCTCCTTTCGTTCCTGTTGGAACATTGGGCGACGAGTCCCCTCCATTTGTTCCGGTCACTGGCGACCCTTCTTGCTCCATGCCAGCTGACTCCCATCTCTCTCAGGTCTTCCTTGGGTGTTTGTCTCCACGTCTTCTTTGGCCGTCCTCTCTTCCTCTTTCCCCCTTCTGGCACCCAGTCCATTGCCACACTTGCCGGTCCCTCTCTTGGCAGTCGGAGTACGTGTCCAGCCATTCTCCTTCTCCTGTCAGAGACTATGTCGGACAATGGTGCTACCCCTGCCCTTCTCATCACCTCTTCATTGGTGATGTGGTCTCTCCATGAGATCCTCAAGATGTATCTGAGGCATCGTCGGTGGAAGACATCCAGGTTTTTCGTAATGCTTGATGTCTTCATCCACGTCTCACAGGCATAGGTCACTGTAGGGATGACCACTGACATATAGAGGCGCAGTTTTGTGGACGTACTGATAGATTTTGATGACCAGATGTTCCGGAGGCGTTGGAAGACTCCTGCAGGTTTTCCGATTCTGGTCTGTACATCCTTTTCTGCGTCTCCAGTGTTTGAGATGTTGCTTCCCAGATATGTGAAGTTCTTAACGTACTCTATGCCTTGTTCGCCTACGATGAGCAGTGGAACGTTTTGGTCTTGTGCGACGGTCATGGCCTTGGTCTTCTCTCGGCTTATACGTAGGCCGACTTTATCCCCTTGCTCATGCAGATTGTTGGTCAATTTTTGGAGCGCAGCGTAGGAATGGCTAAGCAGACAAAAGGGGCAGGCGGTAGGAAATGGATGGATGGATGACTGATTGAAACTTTTATAAGTAGATTGCACAGTACACTACATATTCCGTACAATTGACCACTAAACTTCAACTTGTTTAAGTCGGGGTCACCGTTAATCAATTCCTGGTAAAGGGGTTGGTATGAAGTGGAAAAGGGGCAGGATTTAATAAACTCTGCTTCTTCCTACTCCTTTTCGGACATGTCGTCAATGGAAACTTGTGCATCATTGAGTAAATGTTTGCATGTTCGAAACAAACCTAAACAACAACAATTAATCACAAATAATCACTTGACTTCAGCGATGTACTCACATGTAAACAGACCCACTTTGACTAGTTGGCTCAATGCGCTAATGCGGCAATTAACTTTTTGATTGATTGAAACTTTTATTGCCCTGCGATGAGGTGGCGACTTGTCCACGGTGTACCCCGCCTTCCGCCCGATAGTAGCTGAGGTAGGCACCAGCGCTCCCCACCACCCCAAAGGGAATAAGCGGTAGAAAGCGGATGGATGGATGGATGAAACTTGTATTGCCCTGCGGTGAGGTGGCAACTTGTCCACGGTGTGCCCCGCCTTCCGCCCGATTGTAGCTAAAATAGGCACCAGCGCCCCCCGCGACCCCAAAGGGAATAAGCGGTAGTAAATGGATGGATGAAACTTTTATTAGTAGATTGCACAGTACAGTACATATTCCGTACAATTGACCACTAAATGGTAACACCCGAATAAGTTTTTCAACTTGTTTAAGTCGGGGTCCATGTTAACCATTTCATGGCAAAGGGGTAGATATGAAGTGGATTTAATAAACTCTTCTTCTTCCTACTCCTTTTCGGACATGTCGTCAATGGAAACTTGTGCATCATTTAGTAAATGTTTGCATGTTCGAAACAAACCTAAACAACAACAATTAATCACAAATTATCACTTGACTTCAGTGGTGTACTCACATGTAAACAGACCGACTTTGACTAGTTAGCTCAATGCGCTACTGCAGCAATGAACTTTTTGATTGATTGAAACTTTTATTGCCCTGCGATGAGGTGGCGACTTGTCCACGGTGTACCCCGCCTTCCGCCCGATATTAGCTGAGGTAGGCACCAGCGCTCCCCACCACCCCAAAGGGAATAAGCGGTAAAAAGCGGACGGATGGATGGATGAAACTTGTATTGCCCTGCGATGAGGTGGCGACTTGTCCACGGTGTACCCCGCCTTCCGCCCGATAGTAGCTGAGGTAGGCACCAGCGCTCCCCACCACCCCAAAGGGAATAAGCGGTAGAAAGCGGATGGATGGATGGATGGATGAAACTTGTATTGCCCTGCAATGAGGTGGCAACCTGTCCACGGTGTGCCCCGCCTTCCGCCCGATTGTAGCTAAAATTGGCACCAGCGCCCCCCGCGACCCCAAAGGGAATAAGCGGTAGTAAATGGATGGATGAAACTTTTATTAGTAGATTGCACAGTACAGTACATATTCCGTACAATTGACCACTAAATGGTAACACCCGAATAAGTTTTTCAACTTGTTTAAGTCGGGGTCCACGTTAATCAATTCATGGCAAAAGGGTAGATATGAAGTGGATTTAATAAACTCTTCTTCTTCCTACTCCTTTTCGGACATGTCGTCAATGGAAACTTGTGCATCATTTAGTAAATGTTTGCATGTTCGAAACAAACCTAAACAACAACAATTAAGCACAAATTATCACTTGACTTCAGCGATGTACTCACATGTAAACAGACCCACTTTGACTAGTTGGCTCAATGCGCTAATGCGGCAATTAACTTTTTGATTGATTGAAACTTTTATTGCCCTGCGATGAGGTGGCGACTTGTCCACGGTGTACCCCGCCTTCCGCCCGATAGTAGCTGAGGTAGGCACCAGCGCTCCCCACCACCCCAAAGGGAATAAGCGGTAGAAAGCGGATGGATGGATGGATGGATGAAACTTGTATTGCCCTGCAATGAGGTGGCAACTTGTCCACGGTGTGCACCGCCTTCCGCCCGATTGTAGCTAAAATAGGCACCAGCGCCCCCCGCGACCCCAAAGGGAATAAGCGGTAGTAAATGGATGGATGAAACTTTTATTAGTAGATTGCACAGTACAGTACATATTCCGTACAATTGACCACTAAATGGTAACACCCGAATAAGTTTTTCAACTTGTTTAAGTCGGGGTCCACGTTAATCAATTCATGGCAAAGGGGTAGATATGAAGTGGATTTAATAAACTCTTCTTCTTCCTACTCCTTTTCGGACATGTCGTCAATGGAAACTTGTGCATCATTTAGTAAATGTTTGCATGTTCGAAACAAACCTAAACAACAACAATTAAGCACAAATGATCACTTGACTTCAGCGATGTACTCACATGTAAACAGACCCACTTTGACTAGTTAGCTTAATGCGCTAATGCGGCAATGAACTTTTTGATTGATTGAAACTTTTATTGCCCTGCGATGAGGTGGCGACTTGTCCACGGTGTACCCCGCCTTCCGCCCGATAGTAGCTGAGGTAGGCACCAGCGCTCCCCGCCACCCCAAAGGGAATAAGCGGTAAAAAGCGGATGGATGGATGGATGAAACTTGTATTGCCCTGCGGTGAGGTGGCAACTTGTCCACGGTGTGCCCCGCCTTCCGCCCGATTGTAGCTAAGATAGGCACCAGCGCCCCCCGCGACCCCAAAGGGAATAAGCGGTAAAAAAATGGATGGATGAATGGAGGAAACTTTTATTAGTAGATTGCACAGTACAGTACATATTCCGTACAATTGACCAATAAATGGTAACACCCGAATACGTTTTTTAACTTGTTTAAGTCGGGGTCCACGTTAATCAATTCATGGCAAAGGGGTAGATATGAAGTGGATTTAATAAACTCTTCTTCTTCCTACTCCTTTTCGGACATGTCGTCAATGGAAACTTGTGCATCATTTAGTAAATGTTTGCATGTTCGAAACAAACCTAAACAACAACAATTAAGCACAAATTATCACTTGACTTCAGCGATGTACTCACATGTAAACAGACCGACTTTGACTAGTTAGCTTAATGCGCTAATGCGGCAATGAACTTTTTGATTGATTGAAACTTTTATTGCCCTGCGATGAGGTGGCGACTTGTCCACGGTGTACCCCGCCTTCCGCCCGATAGTAGCTGAGGTAGGCACCAGCGCTCTCCGCCACCCCAAAGGGAATAAGCGGTAAAAAGCGGATGGATGGATGGATGAAACTTGTATTGCCCTGCGGTGAGGTGGCAACTTGTCCACGGTGTGCCCCGCCTTCCGCCCGATTGTAGCTAAGATAGGCACCAGCGCCCCCCGCGACCCCAAAGGGAATAAGCGGTAAAAAAATGGATGGATGAATGGATGAAACTTTTATTAGTAGATTGCACAGTACAGTACATATTCCGTACAATTGACCACTAAATGGTAACACCCGAAAAAGTTTTTTGAACTTGTTTAAGTCGGGGTCCACGTTAATCAATTCATGGCAAAGGGGTAGATATGAAGTGGATTTAATAAACTTCTTCCTACTCCTTTTCGGTCATGTCGTCAATGGAAACTTGTGCATCATTTAGTAAATGTTTGCATGTTCGAAACAAACCTAAACAACAACAATTAATCACAAATTATCACTTGACTTCAGCGATGTACTCACATGTAAACAGACCGACTTTGACTAGTTAGCTCAGTGCGCTAATGCCGCAATGGACACATTTACTGTACCTGTCGGGCCTACGTAGGAAATATCCTCTTCTTCTTCATATTCCTCGTCTTTAGTGATATTCTTTCGGTATATTCTCCCGTGTATATTTATCAACGAGGGGCGCAATACATCCATAATGTAAAGGTTGTCACTTATATATTAGCTCAGCTCGGCTAACGAGTCAACTACTTTGCGGTAGGGATGTTTTTATAGCGATGTTTTTATAGATCTACAAAGAACCTGGAGCGATCATTTGTGATGACATTACGCCATCCAGATCACTGTTAGATCTACACAGGATTGCACTTTACGGCTGTGCTCCTGTCGTAAAGCATCACATCGTTATGGGAAGCTGCTGTTAGGACGCTAAACATCGTCAACAAGTCGGAGTGCGGAAACAAATCAAGTATTCTTTTTTACTTTTTACTCGCATTGACGGTAAGTTTGGTTGCCAACCTTGACATAACAAAGATGAAATACTGTATTGTGTTGTTGTAGTTAAAAATACAAGTGGCTCGCTATTAAAGATGTGGCATTAGCTCGTTATTATCATGCTAGCACCTGCATAAATAGTTACCAAACGCTAAATTATTCGACTATAATGTGTAATTTTTCTCATTGTACCCCATTGGGTTGAGTTTTTCCTTGCCCTAATGTGGGATCTGAGCCGTGGATGTCTGTGGCTTGCGCAGCCCTTTGAGACACTCGTTATTTAAAGGCCTACTGAAATTAGATTTTCTTATTTAAACGGGGATAACAGGTCCATTCTATGTGTCATACTTGATCATTTCGCGGTATTGCCATATTTTTGCTGAAAGAATTTAGTAGAGAACATCGACGATAAAGTTTGCAACTTTTGGTCGCTAATAAAAAAGCCTTGCCTGTACCGGAAGTAGAAGCTGATGTGCACGTGACGTCTCATCCTCACATTGTTTATAATCAAAACCACCAGCAGCAAGAGCGATTCGGACCGAGAAAGCGACGATTTCCCCATTAATTTGAGCGAAGATGAAAGATTTGTGGATGAGGATAGTGAGAGTGAAGGACTAGAAGAAGAAAAAAAAGATGAGGGTAGTGGGAGCGATTCAGATGTTATTAGACACATTTACTAGGATAATTCTGGAAAATCCCTTATCTGCTTGTTGTGTTACTAGTGTTTTAGTGAGATTATATAGTCATACCTGAAAGTCGGAGGGGTGTGGTGACCGCTAGTGTCTCTGAATTGATTAACGTGGACCCCGACTTAAACAAGTTGAAAAACTTATTCGGGTGTTACCATTTAGTGGTCAATTGTACGGAATATGTACTGTACTGTGCAATCTACTAATAAAAGTATCAATCAATCAATCAATCTGAGGGAAGTCATGCAGGAGCCAAGAAAGTCCTAGCTGCCTCTTTGACAGCTGCAGGAAGAACGACACAAGCTCCGCTCATGTTTACGGTAAGAGCCGACTTATTACCACAATTTTCTCACTGAAACCTACCGGTAGACATGTGGTAGAGAACCATGTTCGCTCGACCGCTCTGTTCCATATTAAAGCTTCACAACAAACAAAGAAACACCGGCTGTGTTTGTGTTGCTACAGGCGGCTGCAATACACCGCTTTTCACCAACAGCATTCTTCTTCATAGTCCCCATTATTAATTGAACAAATTGCAAAAGATTCAGCAACACAGATGTCCAGAATACTGTGTAATTATGCGATTAAATTAGATGGCTTTTAGCTGTGAGTGTGGCTGGAATAAAATGTCCGCTACAACCAATAACGTCACAAGCACGCGTCATCATTCCGCGACGTTTTCAACAGGACACTTCGCGGGAAATTTAAAATTGCAATTTATTAAACTAAAAAGGCGTATTGGCATGTGTTGCAATGTTAATATTTCATCATTGATATAAACTATCAGACTGCGTGGTCGGTAGTAGTGGGTTTCAGTAGGCCTTTTGGGGTATATAAATAAACTTTGATTTTTTTTTTTTTTTCGCAGAGAGTAATTAATGGCAGCGTCTTCTTCGTCCTCTTCCGCTGGAGGCGTCAGCGGGAGCTCGGTGACCGGCTCAGGGTTCAGCGCCTCGGAGCTTATCCCCCCTCGGAAGGTGCTGTACACTTACCCTAAAGGGGCCGGGGAAATGATGGAAGGTATGTGTATAAATACACGTTTTTGCACTAATAAACAAGAATGCATTGTCTTTGATGCTCCATAATGTATTCCACCAGGCCTCTTCTAGATCAGGGGTGTCAAACTGGACTGGTAAAATCACGGCACCATAACTTAAAAATAAAGACAACTTCAGATTGTTCAAAGTCAAAGTACCAATGATTGTCTCTCACACACACACACAAAATGTGGCGAAATTATTCTCTGCATTTGACCCATCACCCTTGATCACCCCCTGGGAGGTGAAGGGAGCAGTGGGCACCAGCGGTGGCCGCGCCTGGGAATAATTTTTGGTGATTTAACCCCCAATTCCAACAGTTGATGCTCCCCAATTTCAACCCTTGGTGCTGAGTGCCAAGCAGGGAGGTAACGGGTCTCATTTTTATAGTCTTTTGTATGATTTTTGTTTTAAAACATAACAAGCACACATGTACAAATCATAATGGTGTTGTTGTGTTTTTTACACGTACATGTTGCGGTTAATATTTGTCGTTATTTATATTTTCTGAATAAATTATGTCATAATGTTCATCAGTCAAGTCATTGGCGTCAATTTTCAATCCATCAAGATTTAAAAAATTCTATCAAAATCAAATTGCAGGATGTTATTTATGTAGTTTGATGATTTTCCTCGACTGATGTACTAACATCATGTGGTTTATTTTGTACATCTACAAAGATACAAAAAATTGCTATTGCGACATCCAGTGGACACATTTAGAACAGCTGTTCCATTAATTACGTAATGTCAGGTTAATTTTTCAATTTAGCAAACTCATCCTGCGGGCCGGATAAATCCTGTTCGCGGGCCTTAGCCAGCCCTCGGGCCGTACGTTTGACACCCCTGTCCTAGAATTTGGTAAGCTAAATTTAGTCATGAATACACTTGTACTTGATGTCTTTCACCGTTTTTGATTTTCAGATGGATCTGACAGGTTTCTATGCGAGTCTGTATTCAGCTACCAAGTGGCGTCTGCACTCAAGCAGGTCAAACACGGTAAGTAACACAAAAACATTACATTCCACTGAAAAGCTGCCATTTGCTGGTTAAAACCCTAAAAACAACCTTCAGTTTATGCCTTTCCCCCGACTCTAAATCTGATAATACACATGTAGAACCAATGTTGGCGCTAGGAATTTTCAAAATGGGGTCCCAACGGACCCCATCAAGTCATGAAAATGGGGTCCCACAGTAAAATTTTGGGGTGCCACTTTTTTCTAAGCATTTTGAAAACAAGTGATAAATGTATGCATTATCCTGTTATATCTCACATTCTATATTGTGTTTTGGATATAGGTTGTCATAAATCTTACTTAATTCGTTAAAAACATAATACAAAAGAAAACAAATTTGTATGCATGTGTACATTTTTTCAGTTATAAACATTGATTCGCTTCGTTCTTTCCTTCATGAATCACTCTGAGACAAACCTAAGTTTGTCCGAGTGCAAACTGAGGCAGTATTTGTGATTAGAGATGTCCGATAATGGCTTTTTTGCCGATATTCCGATATTGTCCAACTCTTAATTCCCGATACAGATATATACAGTCTGGGAATTAACACATTATTATGCCTAATTTTGTTGTGATGCCCCGCTGGATGCATTAAACAATGTAACAACGTTTTCCAAAATAAATCAACTCAAGTTATGGAAAAAAATGCCAACATGGCACTGCCATATTTATTATTGAAGTCACAAAGTGCATTATTTTATTTAACATGCCTCAAAACAGCAGCTTGAAATTTGGGACATGCTCTCCCTGAGAGAGCACGAGGAGGTTGAGGTGAGCAGGGTTGGGGGGGCGGGGTTGAGATGGTAGTGGTGGGGGGATTAGGGGTAGCGGGGGGTGTATATTGTAACTTCTGGAAGAGTTAGTGTTCTGGGTATTTATTCTGTTTTGTTTATCTTGTGTTACGGTGCGGATGTTCTCCCAAAATGTGTTTGTCATTCTTGTTTGGTATGGGTTCACAGTGTGCGCATATTTGTAACAGTGTCAAAGTTGTTTATACGGCCACCCTCAGTATGACATCTATGGCTGTTTACCAAGTATGCATGCATTCACTTATGTGTGTGTAAAAGCCGCATATATTATGTGACTTGGCTGGTACGCAAAGGCAGTGCCTTTAAGGTTTAATGGTGCTCCGTACTCCTCCCTACGTCCGTGTACACAGCGGCGTTTTAATAAGTCATGAAATTTTACTTTTTGAAACTGATACCGATAATTTTGAAACCGATACCGATAATTTCCAATATTACATTTTAAAACATTTATCGGCCGATAATATCGGCAGTTCGATATTATCGGACATCTCTATTTTTGAAGATCATTACTAGAAGTCAACCAATATAGCGCAATAAACGCGGACGAAAATTTGACTCTGCAAAATATAAACAAAACAAAACACCGCCGGAAAACGATAATCGATAAAAAAACTAAACAAGCAAAGGGTCGGTAAAAAAAAAAAATCTGCGTCCCGGGTACACGCGGATTTCCGGAAATTTGCGTCCTTTCTTATTTCAATGAGTAAAAAGTGCTTCAACGCCAACAGTGTATAACTACTCAAAAGGTGTGTTGAACTCTTGTTTGTTTGTTTTTTACCACTGCCAGGAGTTTGTCGCTGCCGCTGGTTTGTCTGTCAGCTAGTTGGCAAAATAACTCAAAGATTTTCAGGAAGGTTTCACGAAATGTCAAAAACAGGATAAGGTTTAGGAATAGGTTTTGGTATAATTTCATTTAAATATAATATAACTTTACTGTCATTAAATAGTACCATATATTTCATACCATAGGGCGCACCGGATTAAAAAGCACACTGCTGATGAGTAGGTCTATTCAGGTTATTTTTTCATACAAAAGGCACACCGGATTATAAGGCGCATTAAAGGGGTCATATGATTTTTATCTAAATTTAAAACACAATCTTGTGGTCTACATGGGGGTTCTTTAGTCAAAATGTTGCATAGATTATGTTTTACCGACCATTTTCAAGCCGCTTTCTGAGCGTCTCTTCAGGATGTGCCGTTTTGTGGGCGGTCTTTAATACATGGCTCACCTTCGACAGCATCTTCTCCCCCTTATCTTTGTTGTAGCGGTGTAGCGTGCAAGGACGGGAGTAGAAAAAGTGTCAAAAGATGGAGCTAACTGTTTTAATGATATTCAGACTTTACTTCAATCAACAACGAAGCAGCATCTCCTTATCCGTGGCTGACTAGTGCAACATCAACGCCAGAAATGTGTCCCGTGAAAAAACATCCTCTAATAACTAAAGTTCCTTGGGTGAATTATGTAAACACTTTACAGTTTTTAGTGCTTTAATAGCTAGTCTAATGACAGAAGTAAGAACTTTACGCTACTTTGTATTCGAAATGGCAACAGCGGAAGATGAATGCCACATAAAAAGAAGAAGCTTATGACTTCGTCGTCGGCACGGACTACAATTGCGGACACGCGCGCATTTTCAGTTCTTATGCAGATCCCAAATACACATTAGCAGGTACCATACGGTAATAAAAGTTGGTTTTGCATAATATTGTGAAACAGAACGCCATGTAATACGTCTGCTAATAGATGCCATTTTGCAATCTTTATCCACCATAACAATACTCGTATGTTTAATGCGCCAACAATCCATCAAGCGGTGCAGTTTCCCATGAATTGATTAACATGTACCCTGACTTAAACAATTTGACAAACTTATTCGGGTGTTACCATTTAGTAGTCAATTGTACGGAATATGTACTGTACTGTGCAGTCTACTAATAAAAGTTTCAATAAGTCAATCAAAAAGCTTGATGGATTTCAGTTATTTCACCAAAACAAGGTGAAATAACTGAAAACATGTTTTATATTCTAGTTTCTTCAAAATAGCCACCCTTTGCTCTGATTACTGCTTTAAGGTAAAGTTAAAGTACCAATGATTGTCACACACACACACTAGGTGTGGTGAAATTTGTCCTCTGCTTTTGACCCATCTCCTTGTTCACCCCCTGGGAGGTGAGGGGAGCAGTGGGCAGCAGCAGTGCCACGCCCGGGAATCATTTTTGGTGATTTAACCTCCAATTCCAACCCCTTGATGCTGAGTGCCAAGCAAGGAGGTAATGGGTCCCATTTTTATAGTCTTTGGTATGACTCGGGCGGGGTTTGAACTCACAACCTACCGATCTCAGGGCGGACACTCTAACCACTAGGCCACTCAGTACACTCTTAGCATTCTGTCGATGAGCTTTAAGAGATTGTCACCTGAAATGGTTTTCACTTCACAAGTGTGCTTGAAGCTCATCGAGAAAATGCCAAGAGTGTGCGATAAAGTAATCAGAGCAAAGGGTGGCTATTTTGAAAAAACTAGTATATAAAACATATATTCAGTTATTTCACCTTTTATTTTTTTAAGTACATAACTCCACGTGTTCATTCATAGTTGTGATGCCTTCAGTGACAATCTACAATGTAAATAGTCATGAAAATAAAGAAAACGCATTGAATGAGAAGGTGTGTCCAAACTTTTGGCCTGTAATGTACAGGTGCTGTTCATATTATTAGAATATCATGAAAAAGTTGATTTATTTCAGTAATTATATTCCGAACGTGAAACTTACATATTATATACATTCATTATACACATAGTGATATAATTGACATGTTTATTTCTTGAAATTTTGATGATTAGTACTGACAATTACTGAAAATCCCAAATTCAGTATCTCAGAAAATTAGAATATTAGTTACGACTAGTACCAAAAAATATTTTTTTAGAAATGTGGGCCTACTGAAAAGTATGAACATGGAAAGTTTCAGCATGTACGGCAATCAATACTTAGTTGCAGCTCCTTTTGCCTGAATTGCTGCAGCAATACGGCGTGGCATGGAGTCCACCAGTCTGTTGCACTCCTCAGCTGTTATGAGAGTCCAGGTTGCTTTAATAGTGGCCTTCAGCTCTTCAGCATTGTTGGGTCTGGCATCTGGCATCTTCCGCTTCACAATACCACATAGCTTTTCTATGGGGTTAAGGTCAGGTGAGTTTGCAGGCCAATCAAGAACAGGGATACCATGGTCCTTAAACCAGGTACTGGTAGATTTGGCACTGTGTGCAGGTGCCAAGTCATGTTGGAAAATGAAATCTTCACCTCCATAAAATTGGTCCGCGGCAGGCAGCATAAAGTTTTCTAAAACTTCCTGGTAGACTGCTGCATTGACCCTAGACCTCAGGAAACACAGTGGACTAACACCAGCAGATGACATGGCACCCCAGACCATTACCGATTGTGGAAATTTGACACTGGACTTCAGGCAACGTGGATTCTGTGCCTCTCCTGTCTTCCTCCAGACTCTGGGACCTTGATTTCCAAAGGAGATACAAAATGTACTTTCATCTGAAAACATAACTTTGGACCACTCAGCAGCAGTACAGTCCTTCTTGTCTTGAGCCCAGGCGAGACGCTTTTGACCTTGTCTCTTATTCAAGAGTGGCTTTACACAAGGAATGCGAGAGCTGAAGCCCATATCTTGCATACGTCGGTGCGTGGTGGTTCTTGAAGCACTGACTCCAGCTGCAGTCCACTCTTTGTGGATCTCCCCCACATTTTCAAATCGGTTTTGTTTGACAATCCTCTCCAGGGCGCGGTTATCCCTCTTGCTTGTACACGTTTTTCTACCACATCTTTGTCTTCCCTTGGCCTCTCTATTAATGTGCTTGGACACAGAGCTCTGGGAACATCCAACGTCTTTGGCAATGACCTTTTGTGTCTTGCCCTCCTTCTTTAAAGTATCAATGGTCATCTTTTGGACAGTTGTCAAGTTAGCAGTCTTCCCTCTGATTGTGTGTCATACAGAATCAAAACGAGAGACCATTTAAAGGCTTTTCCAGGTGTTTTGAGTTAGTTAGCTAATTAGAGTGTGGCACCAGGTGTCTTCAATATCTGACCTTTTCACTATATTCTAATTTTCTGAGATGTTGAATTTAGGGTTTTCATTGGTTGTCAGCTATAATCATCTCCTTTTTGGCAAAAAACACTTGAAATGTATCAGTCTGTTTGGAATGAATGTACACATTCTACAAGTTTGACTTTCTAAATGGAATTAATGAAATAAATCAACTTTTTCATGATATTCTAATAATATGACCAGCACCTGTATATTTGACAGTTTTTTTTATCATCCATTTCTACTTTTTAATGACATAAGTGGCTCATATTTACCTTTTTTTCCCCTGCAGATCAACAAGTGTCCCGTATGGAGAAACTGGCGAGCTTGGTGGAGGAGCTGGAAGCGGACGAGTGGCGGTACAAACCCATCGAACAGCTACTGGGTTTCACGCCGTCCTAAATAATAATAACACAAAAAAGCCACATTTGCTTCAGCTAATACGTGATGTGTTTTCTATTGTCTTTTTATGCAAATGTGGGATTGACATTTCAGCAGTTCCAACGGTCCGTGACAGTGACTGATTGTCCTCGCCGCCACTCGCTCTAACAAAACAAGAGCATGTAAATAAAAATAAAAACTCTTTCTAGGACATTCGTCCTAGTGTTTCTAATCTCAGAGAAGACGATAAAAGAAATGTTTTGCATCACAGTGATGTCACCGGCGCCTATCAGTGAGCAAACATTGTGTTTTTTTTCCCCATTTTGTGGCCTACGTGAGTGGGGGTTATTTGTCTTCCCAGCGACGAGGAGGGTGTGGAGCGGACAGAACGTCCTGTCGCAAGAGCAAATTTGGAAGGACGGCCCAGTGTGCTTGGCCAAGACACGCCTCTGGACCGAGTTTCTATTACATCGAGTGGGGGCGGGGTGGAGGTTCAAAAGTTTGTTCTGTGCTCTACATTCACAAAAACACCTTCTAGGAATCCACACCCTTAAGGATCCGAAGAGTTAAGATCAAGTTCAATGCCAATACTGTAGACGCATTGTCCGTCTTGCTGTACTACACAACCAGTTAAGTTGGCACGTTGTGTAAATGGTAAATAAAAACAGAATACAATTATTTGCAAATCCTTTTTAACTTATATATTCAATTGAATAGACCGCAAAAACAATATATTTAATGTCCGAACTGAGAAACTTGTTTTTTTTTTGCAAATAATCATTAACTTAGACTTTAATGGCAGCAACACATTGCTTGGCACTGGGGCATTTTTTACCACTGTGTTACATGGCCTTTCCTTTTAACAACACTCAGTAAACGTTTGGGAACTGAGGAGACCAATTTTTTAAGCTTTTCAGGTGGAATTATTTCCCATTTTTGCTTGATGTAAAGCTCAAGTTGTACATCCGAGGTCTCCGTTGTGGTATTTTAGGCTTCATAATTCGCCACACATTTTTGATGGCAGACAGGTGTGGACTACAGGCAGGCCAGTCTAGTACCCGAACTATTTTACTACGAAGCCACGCTGTTGTAACACGAGACTTGGCATTGTCTTGCTGAAATAAGCAGGGGCGTCCATGAAAAAGACGTTGATTGGATGACAACATGTGTTGCTCCAAAATCTGTATGTAACTTACACATATGTGTAAGTTACCCCATGCGTTAGGGTTTTCATACGTTTTCATACACCCCCATGGCTTTCAAACTTTGCGCCTGGTACTTTTCCTCTTTGGTCCGGAGGACATGACATTCGTAAATGAGCGCCATAACCACAACACTAGGGGGAGCTCCACAAACCACGTTAAACCCAGATTCCGATCCAACAAAGGTCTTAACTCATTCTCTTTCTATGCCACATCATTGTGGAATGCACTCCCCAACAGGTGTAAAATTAAGTGCATCTCTATATTTCTTCAAAACCGCTCTAAAACAACACCTCCAGGCAACTTCAACCCTTTATTTAAACAAAAACAAACTTTGGAAAAAAGTGTTCAAAATAACGTAATGACAAACGTTTAGCTTAAATTAAAAAAAAAAACGACGGAACGACGTGGTTCGGGCATCTGGTCAGGATGCCACCCGAACGCCTCCCTAGGGAGGTGTTTAGGGCACGTCCAGCTAGTAGGAGGCCACGGGGAAGACCCAGGACACATTGGGAAGACTATGTCTCCCGGCTGGCCTGGGAACGCCTCGGGATCCCCCGGGAAGAGCCAGACGAAGTGGCTGGAGATAGGGAAGTCTGGGCTTCCCTGCTTAGGCTGCTGCCCCCGCGACCCGACCTCGGATAAGCGGAAGATGATGGATGGATGGATGGACGACGGAACGACAAATGTTGAACTTAAAATAGAAAATGACTGAGTGACAAAGCTTGTAAAAAAAAAATTACAAAACTAAAAACTTTTGACTTATTTTTAAAAATTACAGAGCGACAAACTTTGAAATACATTTTAACAAATGACAAACTTTTAACTCCAATTAATACAGGGCCAACTTTATATTTCAATCCAAAATGACGGAACGACAAATTACAAAAATACGTTTTCAATAAAAATAACGAATGACAAACTTCGAATTTAAACCAAAAAAACATTACGGAACGACAACATTTTAGCTTGAATTAAAAAATTACAGTATGACAAGGTTTGAAATTAAATTTTAAAAAATTATGGAACAAAAAACATAACATTTGAATTAAAATATTGGACTCAAATTAGACAATCAAAAAAAAGAACACTATTTTAAAGTAACATTTTGTAATTGTCAAGTTTTTGCTGTAAAATCGACAGTCTACCTAAAATGTATGCATAATTAATAATGAAATCCAGAGGCAAATTCATGTATTATTCACTCTTACAAGCAGCCCTCTAATGGCAGCCATAACTGCTATGTGGCCCTCAATGAAAACAAGTTTGACATCCCTTTCTTTATAGCACGTGTGTCACACTCATTTTAGATCGGGGGCCACATGGAGAAAAATCTACTCCCAGGTGGGCCAGACTGGTAAAATCACGGCACGATAATTTAAAAATAAAGACAACTTCAGATTATTTTCTATGTGGAAAAAAATAGAACAAGCACATTCTGAAAATGTACAAATCATAATGTTGTTGGGTTTATTTTTTTTTACATTTAAATGTTGCGGTTAATAGTATTCTACCTTTATTTGTTGTTATTTATACTTTCTGAATAAATTACGAGATAATGTTCATCAGTCAACTCAGTGGTGTTAATTTTCAATCTATCAAGATAAAAAAATAAGTTAACACTCTAGTATGGGGGAACATATTCACCATTCATTAGTTGCTTATTAACATAAACATTTATAACATATTGGCTCTTAAAGTCCTACTGAAAGCCACTACTAGCGACCACGCAGTCTGATAGTTTATATATCAATGATGAAATATTAACTTTGCAACACATGCCAATACAGCCTTTTTAGTTCACTAAATTGCAATTTTAAATTTCGCGCAAAGTATCCTGTTGAAAACGTCGCGGTATGATGACGCGTGCGCGTGACGTCTCGGATTGTAGCGGACATTTTTTTCCAGCCCGATCCCAGCTATAAGTCGTCTGCTTTAATCGCATAATTACACAGTATTCTGGACATCTGTGTAGCTGAATATTTTGCAATTTGTTTAATTAATAATAGAGATGTCAAAGAAGAAAGATGTAGGTGGGAAGCGATGTATTGCTGCTGCCTTTAGCAACACAAACACAGCCGGTGTTTCCTTGTTTACATTCCCGAACGTGAAGCTTTACTATGGAACAGAGCGGTCAAGCGAACATGGTTCCCGACCACGTGTCAACCGGGAGGTTTCGGTGAGAAAATTGTGGTAGTAAGTCGGCTCTTACCGTAGACATGAGCGGAGCTTGCGTCCTTCCTCGTGCACCTGTCAAAGAGGCAGCTGCGTAGCTTCCCTCGGAGACACTTGCGCTCACCACACCCGTGGCCACACCCCTCCGACTTTCAGGTACGACAGTATAATCTCACTACGACACAAGTAACACAATAAGCAGATGAGGGATTTTCCAGAATTTTCCCAGTAAATGTATCTTATAACATCTGAATCGTTCACACTGCCCTTGTCACACCTGGGTGAAGTATTGTCTGGGTTTTGTTTGGTTTCATGTTGTCGTGTCATTTCCTGTTTTATTTTGAAAGGTTAACTCTCCCTCTCGTTTCAGGTCACTTGCCCTTCCTCCTGTTTCACTGGTCTGATGTCTCTCCTGATTGTGCCCACCTCTGTCACCCTCCCTCATGTGTATAAATGTCTGGTCTTCCTCTTGTCTTGTGCCAGAGTATATTGTCTTGCTACGTGTCTCCAGCCTTGTCCACAGCCTTGAACCAAGTTTTGCTAAGTATTGCCTTGCCTTATTTATTGATTTCTTTGTTTCCTCTGAGAAAGAGTGATTTTGTTTGTTAAAGTTTTTTGGTCAAGAATTTTGTGTCTAATTTCAGTGCTTTGCCTTCTTTTTTTCCCCCTCCTCTTGGAGCGCTTTAGTTTGTCGTTTTCTCAGCTTTTTATAGCGCACTTTCTGTTAAGTTCTTGTCTCCTCTGCGTGAGTGATTTACCTTTTTTTTAGCTAATCATAGATTGTTGTTCTTTTGTTAGAAGATTTGTGTGTAATTTTGCTATTGCCTTTTTCCTCGCTATGGAGTGATTTTCAGTTTATTGCGTTTTGCCCATTTCTTTATCATAGATTCCATAGCCGCTTTGCTTTAATCACTCTGTTCAAAGAGATTTCAAAGAAAACTTAAATAAAGCCTGTGTCAATTGTCCCCCTTCTGCACCTGAGTCCTCATTCTCGCCAAGGTTTAACAGTATACTCTGGCCCAAGACAAGAGGAAGACCAGACATTTATACACATGAGGGAGGGTGACACAGGTGTGCACAATCAGGCAATCAGAAGAGACATCAGACCAGTGAAACAGGAGGAAGGGCAAGTGATCTGAAACGAGAGGGAGAGTTAACCTTTCAAAATAAAACAGGAAATGACAAGACAACATGAAACCAAACAAAACCCAGACAATACTTCACCCAGGTATGACAGCCCTGTCTTTTTTTTTTCTTTCTAGTCCTTTACTCTAACTTTCCTCATCCACTAATCTTTCATCCTCGCTCAAATTAATGGGGAAATCGTCGCTTTCTCGGTCCGAACCGCTCTCGTTGCTGGCGGCCATGATTGTAAACAATGTGAGGATGTGAGGAGCTCCACAACCCGTGACGTCACGCGCACATCGTATTCTTCTTCCTCCAAACACGACGAGTTGAGTTTATACCAAAATGGATACATGGATGATACAGCAGAGGATTGGGAGAATGTCATGTGGTCAGATGAAACCAAAATAGAACTTTTTGGTATAAACTCAACCCGTCGTGTTTGGAGGAAGAAGAATACTGAGTTGCATCCCAAGAACACCATACCTACTGTGAAGCATGGGGGTGGAAACATCATGCTTTGGGGCGGTTTTTCTGCTAAGGGGACAGGACGATTGATCCGTGTTAAGGAAAGAATGAATGGGGCCATGTATCGTGAGATTTGGAGCCAAAACCTCCTTCCATCAGTGAGAGCTTTGAATGGTTGACCAAATACTTATTTTCCACCATCATTTACAAATAAATTATTTAAAATTCCTACAATGTGAATTCCTGGATTTTTTTTCCACATTCTGTCTCTCACAGTTGAAGTGTACCTATGATGAACATTACAGACCTCTGTCATCATTTTAAGTGGGAGAACTTGCACAATCGCTGGCTGACTAAATACTTTTTTGCCCCACTGTATATGCTTCTTTAGCAACATGAGCGCAGCGGTTCCTTGAAGGCTCGTACAATCAAAACGGGAGCAGTTATTATAACTCTTTTAATAACTTTTAATCAGAAGGGTTCAATCTCTCTCCTGTGCGAGTTTGAAGCTGACACAACAAACGCGCTTAGAGGAGATAATGTAAAATAATGATAACAAAACCTTAGAAATTCAATAGGGTCCTCTGTCCCAAAGGGACATCGGTCCCTAATTATTCATTAATTATTGTGTAAAGCAGTGTCAGCTCATAATTATCCGAGAGCCAGATGCAGTCATCAAAAGAGCCACCTACGGCTCCCGAGCCATAAGTTCCCTACCCCTGCTCTACAGTAACGATTTAAGCCTATTTTTTACTGCATCTTTTGAGTGGAAAAAAACACACCCGTTCTTTACTGCGTGCATAAATATATGCAGAAAAAAAGTGGGGGAGGGAAGTGAAATATGTCTTCAAACATCCTGCTGCAGATGTCTTGGAACACACTGTGCTGGCAATGTGTTTGTCTTGTTAGACAGCCATTAAAAAAAAAAAGAGTGCGGTACAAATGAATCCACGCCCACTCACGTGTAACAAAGTACTGGCCTGACCGCAAAAAAACTTCCTGCAAAAAACACACAAGCACATTTCCAACATGCAATTGAACAGCGTTAACAAAACAATGTGACAATGTCATCAACATGTCCTTGTTTTTAGGGACCGAATGTCCCTTTGGGACAGAGGACCCTATTGTATTTCTAAGGTTTTATTATTATTATTATACCGCCGCCTCTTTGAGCTGTAACTTGACCCCCTTAACATGCCTGACCAAATTTAACACACACATCAGGACTAGCGAAAATTGCGATCTAATCAAAAAACCAAAACTCAAAATTGCGCTCTAGCGCCCCCTAGGAAAAAACACAGACAAAACTGCTTGTAACTTCCGTTAGGAATGTCGTAGAGACATGAAACAAAAAACTCTATGTAGGTCTGACGTAGACCTATATTTCACCCACTGACTTCCTTCAGCAAAAATCTACAGGAAGTTGGCAAAAACCCTTTTAAACAAAAGTTTCCTAAAAATGTCATTTTTTCCTTTTTGAGCTGTAATTTGACCCCCTTAAAATACTTCAAAACTCACCAAACTGGACACACACATCAGGACTGGCGAAAATTGCTATCTAATAAAAAAAAAGAAAAAACTCAAAACTGCGCTCTAGCGCCCCCTAGGAATAAAACACAGACAAAACTGCTCCTAGGAAGAAAACACAGACAAAACTGCTTGTAACTTCCGGTAGGAATGTCGTAGAGGCATGAAACAAAACCTCTATGTAGGGCTCACTTAGACCTACATTTCATTCATTTACATCCTCCCGCAAAAATTAACAGGAAGTTGGCAAAAACCCCTTCAAAACAAAAGTTTCCTAAAATTTTTTATATTTTTGCCTCTTTGAGCTGTAATTTGACCCCCTTAAAATGCTTCAAAACACACCAAACTGGACACACACATCAGGACTGGCGAAAATTGTGATCTAATAAAGAAACCAAACCCCAAAATTCAAAACTGCGCTCTAGCGCCCCCTAGGAATAAAACACAGACAAAACTGCTCCTAGGAAGAAAACACAGACAAAACTGCTTGTAACTTCCAGTAGGAATGTCGTAGAGGCATGAAACAAAACCTCTATGTAGGGCTCACTTAGACCTACATTTCATTCATTTACATCCTCCCGCAAAAATCAACAGGAAGTTGGCAAAAACCCCTTCAAAACAAAAGTTTCCTAAAAATTTTGCCTCTTTGAGCTGTAATTTGACCCCCTTAAAATGTTTCAAAACTCACCAAACTGGACACATACATCAGGACTGGCGAAAATTTCGATCTAATAAATAAACCAAAACTCAAAATTGCGCTATAGCGCCCCCTAGGAATAAAACACAGACACAACTGCTCCTAGGAAGAAAACACAGACAAAACTGCTTGTAACTTCCGGTAGGAATGTCGTAGAGGCATGAAACAAAAACCTCTATGTAGGGCTCACTTAGACCTACAGTTCATTAATTTTTATCCTTCAGCAAAAATCAACAGAAAGTTGGCAGTTACCCCTTCAAAACAAACGTTTTGTAAAAGCCTTTCTCCTTTTTTCAAACATTATCTCCTCTGAGCGCGTTTGTTGTGTCGGCTTCAAAGTTGCACAGGAGAGAGAGTGTACACTTCTGATTAAAAGTTGAGAAAAGAGTTTGAATAGCTGCTCCGGTTTTGATTTTACAAGCCTTCAAAGAACTGCTGCGCTGATGCTGCTGCGCTGCTGCCGTCTCAAGACGGCCGCTTAAAAGCAGCGTGACCACACAATGCAGAAAAGGTAGGTACTGTGCGGGTAAAGATATGTTGACTGGGTGAAAGGAGGAGGCACCAGTTTGACACCAGGATACAGAGAAGGTAGGTAGTGTGCAGGTAAAGATATGTGGCCTGGGTGACAGAAAGAAGCACCAGTGTGACCCCAGGATGCAGGGAAGGTAGGTAACGTGCAGGTAAAGATATGTTGAATGGGAAAAGGCAGGAAAAGCCAGCAAAAGTCGGTCTTGTCCATCGCTGCTTGCAAATTTAATTTACATAAATGTTTGCAAATTTGTGTGTGCATGCACACAAACTGTCAAGGTGAAATGTCACGCATATAAATTGAAAGGGGAGAAAAAAAACACATTCTATTGTGACAGTGCGGTGTTATTCCACTGCAGCAGCACTTGGAGAGAGAGAAAATTATGACGTAATGGTTTGGAGCAAAAACACATGACGTAATGCTAACAGTTATCTTTCTTTATGTATGCTAGCTTAAACGCTAGCTTATGCTAGTCGTGTTTTTTCGCTTCGGACACAGAATAAAGGAGAAAAAAAAATCAAAATTCATAGCCACTGACAAGCCCAGGCATGTTTTGGTACCTTTCCACAACAGAAGGGTCCGCTATTCATCGCCACTTGCCCTCCTTTTGTCGGTTTTTTTTTTTTTTTTTACCCGGACTGTTTTCTCCGCCTCCTCTGCTCGCCGCTGCTCGCGCGTTGCCAGGCAGGATAGGGCTGAGACGGCGTGCCCTCGCTTTTTGATTGGCTGGCCGCCGCAGGAGAGGGCGTGGCCTCGGCGGCCGTATATAAACATTGTTGCGGGGCAAGCGAGTCGCCGCAGAGCTAGACAGCTGGAAAAGAGGCAAGTCCGAAGACGCCGGAGGACAGGAGTTGTTTTTGCAAACAATAAACGCCTTTTTTATTTGCCTTTTCCTTACAAGGTAAGCACTTTGAAGCCTTTTTATTGTTTTTGCATGCGCGCTACACATGCCTTTACGGTAAAAAAAAAAAAAAAAGGCCAGAACATATATATAAGCAATTTTCTTTGTTCTTCAGTAACATCTTTTTTTGTTGTGTTTTCCTCAGCAGATGCATTTGACAAACATGCAAAGCTCGGACAGTCCACCTCCTTCTCCAGTGGACAGCAGTCCCAGGAGGTTGTCGTGGGGCAAAATGGTGCAAAGACTGGCGGACTTCAGCAGCCTGGAGTCCAAGTCCAACAACAGCAGCAGGAGCGACCTCTCAGACTCAGGTGAACAAAGCAACCGTTGGGAGTCCAAGGACCCCATCCTTTCTGGTCAATGTTAGAAGACCAGCCGTGGGGATAACGTTAGTGCTTGTTTAGTGGACTTCAGTGCAAAATAACCTGAAATACAAACTTTGATGGTAAATACAAGTCGGACGGAACCACACATTTTTTACTTCGATTTTTTTTTTTTAACGGTAATCTAAAATAACGGAATAGTGAACTTTGAACTCAAATTTAAAAATGACATATTTTGAGCTTAAACTGAAAAAATGACAGGATGGATGGATGGATGGATGGGACAATCTTTGAAAGTAAATGAAAAATGCTAGAATGACAAAGTTTGAATTAAAAAAAAAATGTAAAAAAAGAGGACGGAATGTCAAACTTTGAAATAAATCCATCCGTCCATTTTTTCTACCGACATCTAAAAAGGCCAAAACAACAAACTTTGAAGTAAAACGAAGAAATGACCAATTTTAAACTTCAATCTACAAAAAAGGAATGGACGAAAAACTTGGAAATATATATATTTTTTTAAATGACGCAATGACAAACTTGTATGTTAAATTAATAAATGGCCGACTTTTAAGTTACATTTAAAAAAAATGACAAAATGGCAAACTTTAAAAAAGTTGATTAGAAAAAAAATGACGAAGTGATAAACTTTTGACTTAACTTGATGAATGACAGAGCGACACTTTGAAAGACATTTTAAAAAATTACAAACTTTAAACTTAAATTTCAAAAAATGACAAAATGGCTAACTTTCATAATGGTAAATAAAAAAATGACGATAGGACAAACTTTTTATTTAACTTGAAAAATGACGGTGCGACATACTTTGAAAGACATTTTTTTTAAAAATGACTAACTTTTAACTTAAATTAATACATGGCCAACTTTAAACTTAATTTTCTTTAAAAATGACAAAATGGCTAACTTTGACAAAGTTATTTAAAAAAAATATGACGAAGTGACAAACTTTTTATTTAACTTGATAAATGACAGAGCGACATACTTTGAAAGATATCTTTTTAAAATGACAAACTTTTAACTTAAATTAATACATGGCCAACTTTAATCTTAATTTTCTTTAAAAATGACTGCAAACTTTGACAAAGTTATTTAAAAAAAAATGACGAAGTGACAAACTTTTGACTTAACTTGATAAATGACAGAGCGACATACTTTGAAAGACATTTTAAAAAATTACAAACTTTAAACTTAAATTAAAAAAAATGACAAAATGGCTAACTTTCATAATGGTAAATAAAAAAATGACGATAGGACAAACTTTTTGTTTAACTTGAAAAATGACGGTGCGACATACTTTGAAAGACATTTTTTTAAAATGACAAACTTTTAACTTAAATTAATACATGGCCAACTTTAAACTTAATTTTCTTTAAAAATGACTGCAAACTTTGACAAAGTTATTTAAAAAAAATTACAAAACAACAAACTTTTGACTTAATGACATTTTTTTTTCGGAGCGACAAACGTTGTAAGACATTTTTAAAAATGACAAAGTGACAAACTTTTAATTTAAATTAAATAAATGGCTGACTTGAAACTTATATAAAAAAAGAAAAATGGCAAACTTTGACAAAGTTAAAAAACAAAAATTACAAAACGACAAACTTTTGACTTAATGACATTTTTTTTCGGAGCGACAAACATTGAAAGACATTTTTGAAAATGACAAAGTGACAAACTTTTAATTTAAATTAAATAAACGGCCGACTTGAAACTTGGATAAAAAAAAAAAAGAAAAATGGCAAACTTTGACAAAGTTAAAACACAAAAATTACAAAACGACAAACTTTTGACTTAATGACATTTTTTTTCGGAGCGACAAACGTTGAAAGACATTTTTGAAAATGACAAAGTGACAAACTTTTAAATTAAATAAATGGCCGACTTGAAACTTAGATTAAAAAAAAGAAAAATGGCAAACTTTGACAAAGTTAAAAAACAAAAATTACAAAACGACAAACTTGACTTAATGACATTTTTTTTCGGAGCGACAAACGTCAAAAGACATTTTTAAAAATGACAAAGTGACAAACTTTTAATTTGAATTAAATAAATGGCTGACTTGAAACTTAGATAAAAAAAAGAAAAATGGCAAACTTTGACAGAGTTAAACAAAAAAAATTACGAAAAGACAAACTTTATAACTAAATAAAATTAAAAATTATAAAATGACATAGTTTGAAAATAAAAATTAAAATGATAAAACAAAAAACTTGAACAAAAAAACATTTTGAAATTTAAACAAAAAAAAAAGATGAAACGATAAACTTTCAACTTCAATCCAAAATAACTCCACGACCAACTTTTGAACTTAAATTAAAAAACAATGTAACAATACTCATTGAAACTTAAATCGAAATTTAACCAAACGACAAATGTTGAAACTAGATTAAAAATGAAGTGAATTATATTTATATAGCGCTTTTCTCTAGTAACTTGAAGCACTTTACTTAGTGAAACCCAACATTTAAAGCAGTGTGGGTGGCACTGGGAGCAGGTGCGTAAAGAGTCTTGCCCAAGGACACAACGGCAGTGACTCGAATTACGGAAGCGGGAATCGAACCTGGAACCCTCCAGTTGCTGGCACGCCCACTCTACCATCCGAGCTTCGAACTTGAATGTAACGGACTTTAAAATTACATTTAAAAAAATAACAGTAGGACAAAGTTTGAACCTCGGTCCAAAAAAGAAGTAAATAAGGACCACGGCCCGCCGGTTCGAGACCCCTGCCTGAAAAATAGAGCCGATGCACATTTGTTGTAAATGTTAATTTTCGGTGTCTTCCAACAGCGTCCGACGTCTCCGGCGAGTTGTCCCCCTCCGCCGACGACCTCTTCTACGACCCCATGGAGGAGACCATCCTGAAAGAAGTGGTGGACCTCATCGAGAGCAGCCTCAAGGAGGCCAAGGACTCGGACTGCGCCCTGAGGTGCGCCAAGCTCCTCATCCCGGAGAAGCTCCTGGAGCACATCGGCCGGGAGCTCCTCCACCTGGCAGCCAGCGAGCCGTGCGGCCTGCGGGGGGCGCTCATCGACCTTTGCGTGGAGCGGGGCCCGCTTTGCTACGAGAGCGTGGTCCAGCTCTCCGTGGACCCTTACCTGGTGCCCACCTTCCAGCTGACTCTGGTGCTGAGGCTGGACTCCGGCGGCCTGTGGCCTAAAATCCAAGGACTTTTTAGCCCCAAATCTCCCTCGCAGGCGATTAAGCTGAGCACGGGGTTCCTCGTGATGAAGAAGAAACTGTACTGTTCCGAGGAGCTTCTCATCGAGGAGTGTTGAAGGTGGAAAGGATGTCCCGCGGTACAAACCTCACCTTCTCCCAGCGTACCTCCGTTTCTACGGAAACCGCCACCTGACGGCAGCTAAAGCGATACGCTCAATTTCGGGAGGAGCAAAAATGCGGATGATTTGATTGATTGTACGCCGAGCAAACAGCTTCTAGTGTCATTCCCCGCCTGTGTGGACGTGTCCTTCATGCTTCTCCCACAGTTTAATTTATTGTTTGATATTCAAATGTTCACGACATTGCACTTTTCTTTTCTATTTTCATATAGTAGCAAAAAAAAGGAATAAATTATTTTTTTAACAAATCATGTTGTGTCGTTATGTCTTGGTTTTACGAATAAACACATCGATTTAAAAAACACTTTTAATAGGAAAGTTAAAAAAAAATGCCTAAAAAGGTCATACAACAAAAAAATAAAAAACTCAACCATTAAACATTATACCTAAAATAAAATATATGACATGTATATTTTTATATATATATTAGAATCACTGTATCATTATAATACTATCAGACATTTAGAGTAATTATTTTGTTGTTTTATGAATTGTTTCAATATTTGTTATTTTCATTATATCATATCAGGATATTATACTAATGAAAAACAATTTTTTTTTATATAATTGTCATATACCTAAAAAAAAGTTTAAAATATTTTTTTGCTATCAATAATTTATCGTAATTATTTTGTTTTATCAAATGTTTAAATATTTATTATTATTAGATTATCTACATCAGCTACAATCGGGCGGAAGGCGGGGTACACCCTGGACAAGTCGCCACCTCATCGCAGGGCCAACACAGATAAACAGACGACATTCACACACTAGGGCCAATTTAGTGTTGCCAATCAACCTATCCCCAGGTGCATGTCTTTGGAAGTGGGAGGAAGCCGGAGTACCCGGAGGGAACCCACGCATTCACGGGGAGAACATGCAAACTCCACACAGAAAGATCCCGAGCCTGGATTTGAACCCAGGACTGCAGGACCTTCGTATTGTGACCGATTGTAGCTGAGATAGGCGCCAGCGCCCCCCGCGGCCCCAAAAGGGAATAAGCGGTAGAAAATGGATGGATGGATATCTACATCAGAGGTGCCCCCACTTTTTCTGCAGGCGAGCTACTTTTCAATTGACCAACTCGAGGGGATCTACCTCATTTATATATATCATTTATATTTATTTATTTATGAAAGAGACATTTTTGTAAACAAGTTAAATGTGTTTAATGATAATACAAGCATGTGTAACACATATAGATGTCTTTCTTTCACAAAGACAAGAATATAAGTTGGTGTATTACCTGATTCTGATGACTTGCATTGATTGGAATCAGACAGTAATGATGATAACGCCCACATTTTCAAATGGAGGAGAAAAAAAGTCCTCCTTTCTGTACAATACCACATGAAAGTGGTTGGTTTTTGGCATCTAATTCATCCAGCTTCCATACACTTTACAAGAAAAACATTGGCGGCAAATTCCGTAGCTTGCTTGATTGACATTCACGGCACCCGAGGGTCTTGTGAGATGACGCTGGCTGCTGCCAGTTCATTATTATGAAAAAATGACAGAGAGGAAGGCCAGAAACACTTTTTATTTTGGCGCCGTCCCTTCCGTCAAAACTCTAAAGGCCGACTGCACATTTCCTATCTTCACAATAAAAGCCCTGCTTCCTGCTGCCTGCGCTAACAAAATAAGAGTCTCATCACTTGTGCACGCCAGCTTTCTGAGGGATCGCTTGTGCACGCCAGCTTTCCGAGACTCTGTATTTAGTTAGCGCAGGCAGCATGAAGCAGGGCTTTTATTGTGAAGATAGGAAATGTGCAGTCGGCCTTTAGAGTTTTGACGGAAGGTACGGCGCGAGAGACTGTTGAAATAAAAAGTGTTTCTGGCCTTCCTCTCGGTCATATTTTCATAATAATGATCTTGCAGCAGCCAGCGTCATCTCACAAGACCCTCCGGTACCGTGAATGTCATTTAAGTGACGTCTTGGTGAAGATTGATGATCACTCATTTTTAGGTCTATTTTTTTTAAAAGCCTGGCTGGAGATGGACTGACACACCCCCCGCGGTCGACTGGTAGCTCGCGATCGACGTGATGGGCACCCCTGTGCTATATAATACTAGTAATGAATATTTATGAAATGTTATAATTGTATTATTATATAATAAAAACATTTATATTGTATTTTTTTCATAATTTTCATATACCTAAAATAACATTTACATATATTTTTTCTTTTAAATCCTATCACAAATGTATGCTAAGTATTTTATAAAAAAATTAAATATTTAATATTAAATTATTTAAATCAGTAATTAATATATTTGTTATATTTGATCATTACAAAAAATATACTTTATTTTTTATAATTTTCCTCTACATAAAAAATATTTGATAAATGTATTTTTTTTTGTAAATACTGTATCATAATACTGCGATGAGGTGGCGACTTGTCCAGGGTGTACACCGCCTTCCGCCCAATTGTAGCTGAGATAGGCGCCAGCGCCCCCCGCGACCCCAAAAGGGAATAAGCGGTAGAAAATAGATGGATGGATGTATCATAATATTATCACACATTTATGATGATTATTGTTTTATAAATTGTTTAAATATGTGTCATCATTCACTTATTTACATTATATTAGTAATTAATATATTGGATTATTATACTAATAAAAACTATAATATTTTATTTTATATAGTTTTCATATACCTAAAATAAAATTAACTTTATACATATTTTTTGCTAGCAATAATTTATAGTAATTATTTTGTTTTATAAAATATTTCAATATTTATTATTCTTAAAATATCTAGATTTTATTAGTAATGAATATGTTTGGGAAATTTTATAATTGTATTAGTATATGATAAAACAATTATATGTGTAGAATTTTCATGTGCCTAAAATATTATTTATTACATGAACATATATTTTATCTTTATAATGTTATCACAAACGTATGCTTATTATTTTATAAAATATGTCAATAATTAATACTATTAAATTATTTAACTTAGTAAGTAATATATTTGTTACATTTGATCATTTATATAAGTTAAAATAATTAAAACAATCATGCTTCGTTTTTTATGATTTTCCTATCGATAAACATTTTTTATTAAATGTAAAAAAATAAGTAATTACTGTATCATTATAATGCTATCACAAAACGATAGTAATTATTTTAATTGTTTTATAATTGTTTTATGGGGACGGGCGTGGTGCGTTTGGGAGAGTGTCCGTGCCAGCAACCCCAGGGTTCCTGGTTCGATCCCCACCTTCTACCAACCTCGTCACGTCCGTTGTGTCCTTGAGCAAGACACTTCACCCTTGCTCCTGATGGGGGCTGGTTCGTGCCTTGCATGGCAGCTCCCTCCATCAGTGTGTGAATGTGTGTGTGTGTGAATGGGTGAATGTGGAAATAGTGTCAAAGTGCTTTGAGTACCTTGAAAGTAGAAAAGTGCTATACAAGTATAACCCATAAATTATTTCAATATTTGTTATTTATATTTATCATTGACATTATATTAGTAATTAATATATTTGATCATATTGGATTATTAGACTAGTAAAAACAATTATATTGTATTTCATACAATTTCCATATACCTAAAATAATATTAGATTTTTAGATATGTTTGTAATTACAGTACCATTATAAATCTTTATTCATGATCATCTTTTATTCTTTTATAACGCTGTTCGATATTTAATATAATCCCATGCTTAGGCTGCTGCCCCCGCGACCCGACCTCGGATATGCGCAAGAGGATGGAATAATGGAAATAAACTCAATTTAAATTGTATTAGTAAGTAATATATTTGCTACATTTGCTCATTTTATCATATAAGTAAATTATTTAAAAAAATCAAACAATTTGTTATTATATTTTATTGATAATCATTATTTATCATTTATGTTTATTAAAAATCTAAATAGTTACACGTGATGTTCAAACTATTATAAACTGACCTCAGCATGGCACAATGCAGTTAATACATAATAATTGTAATATTATGAAAATCTTTGTTTTTTATATTATGAATAACAAAATAATGGGGGAAAAATGGCCAAAAAAATATAGATGTAGCAGTATGTTAATACATTTAAATTATATACAAGTAAAAAAAAAAATAGATAAAAGTTACTAAATAATGTACAATATTAAAAATAATAATTTATAATCATTAATAATCAGTTTTTGATCCGAACTTGTGGGGACCACCCTTTCTACAGCTTGCGGAGGAATAAAAAAAAATTGTTAAAATGGCTACTGCCCAGTTAGCTCATGCACGTCTTTAAATCTCTGGATTGATGAAGTAATGTACTGATCATTCTTACTGGGGACCCTGGGGGAAAATAGTTAATATGGTTCAAGGGGACCAAATTGAAATAAGTTTGCAGAATTCACACAAATTTGTACGTGACTACTCAGGACTATTTAAAAAAAGTTCAAATGAAATACAATTAAATTAAAGGTTTCCCATTAGGGGACCTGTTTTTTGTGTCCCCATACCATCAGAGGTCCCCTAACGGTGACTGTGTAAACAGAGCGATGTCCCCATTAAGTCAGCATTGCCAGAACACACACACACACACACACACACACACACACACACACACACACACACACACACACACACACAGTGGCTATCATTTGGAATGGGGACCAAGTTTTTGATCAGAACTTGTGGAGACCACCCTTTCTACAGCTTGTGGAGAATTTTTTTTTTTTTGCCAAAACAGCCACTGCCCAATTAGCTCATACACGTCTTTAAATCTCTGGATTGATGAAGTAATGTGCTGTTCATACTTACTGGGGACCCTGGGGGAAAATAGTTAATATGGTTCAAGGGGACCAAATTGAAATAAGTTTGCATAATTCACACAAATTTGTACGTGACTACTGAGGAACATTTAAAAAAATGATTAAATTAAATTAAATTAAAGGTTTCCCTTTAGGGAACCTGTTTTTTGTGTCCCCATACCGTCAGAGGTCCCCTAAAGGTGACTGTGTAAACAGAGCGGTGTCCCCATTAAGTCAGCATTGCCAGAACACACGCACACACACACACACACACATACACACACACACACACACACACACACACACACACACACACAGTGGCTGTCATTTGGAATGGGGACCAAGTTTTTGATCAGAACTTGTGGGGACCAACCTTTCTACAGCTTGAGGAGGAATAAAAAACATTTGGTAAAACGGCCACTGCCCAGTTAGCTCATTGACGTCTTTAAATCTCTGGATTGATGAAGTAATGTACTGTTCGTACTTACTGGGGACCCTGGACGAAAATAGTTAATATGGTTCAAGGGGACCAAATTGAAATAAGTTTGCATAATTCACACAAATTTGTACGTGACTACTGAGGAACATTTAAAAAAAATGATTATATTAAAATAAATTAAATTAAATTAAAGGTTTCCCTTTAGGGGACCTGTTTTTTATGTCCCCCATACCATCAGAGGTCCTCTAAAGGTGACTGTGTAAACAGAGCCATGTCCCCATTAATTCAGCATTGCCAGAACACACACACACACACACACACACACAGGTTATCATTTGGAATGGGGACCAAGTTTTTGATCCGAATTTGTGGGGACCACCCTTTCTACAGGTTGCGGAGGAATAAAAAAAAATTGGTAAGATAGCCACTGCCCAGTTAGCTCATACACGTCTTTAAATCTCTGGATTGATGAAGTAATGTGCTGTTCATACTTACTGGGGACCCTGGGGGAAATAGAGTTAATATGGTTCAAGGGGACCAAATTTAAATAAGTTTGCATAATTCACACAAATTTGTACGTGACTACTGAGTAACATTTAAAAAAAATGATTAAATTAAATTAAAGGTTTCCCTTTAGGGGACCTGTTGTTTGTGTCCCCATACCGTCAGAGGTCCCCTAAAGGTGACTGTGTAAACAGAGCAATGTCCCCATTAAGTCAGCATTGTCAGAAACACACACACACACACACACACACACACACACACACACACACACACACACACACACACACACACACACACACACACACACACACACACACACACACACACACACACGCATTCACACACACACACACACACACACACACACACACACACACACACACACACACACACACACACACACACAGGTTATCATTTGAAATTGGGACGAAGTTTTTGATCCGAACTTGTGGGGACCGGCCTTTCTACAGGTTGCGGAGGAATAGAAAAAAATTGGTAAAATGGCCACTGCCGAGTTAGCTCATACACGTCTTTAAATCTCTGGATTGATGAAGTAATGTGCTGTTCATACTTACTGGGGACCCTGGGGGAAAATAGTTAATTTGGTTCAAGGGGACCAAATTGAAATAAGTTTGCATAATTGACACAAATTTGTACGTGACTACTGAGGAACATTTAAAAAAAATGATTAAATTAAATTACATTAAATTAAATTAAATGAAAGGTTTCCCTTTAGGGGACCTGTTTTTTGTGTCCCCCATACCGTCAGAGGTCCCCTAAAGGTGACTGTGTAAATAGAGCGATGTCCCCATTAAATCAGCATTGCCAGAACACACACACACACACACACACACACACACACACACACACACACACACACACACACACACACACACACACACACGCACACACACACACAGGTTATCATTTGGAATGAGGACCAAGTTTTTGATCCGAACTTGTGGGGACCACCCTTTCTACAGCTTGTGGAGGAATAAGAACATTTTGGTAAAACGGCCACTGCTCAGTTAGCTCATACACGTCTTTAAATCTCTGGATTGATGAAGTAATGTGCTGTTCGTACTTACTGGGGACACTGGGGGAAAAATAGTTAATATGGTTCAAGGGGACCAAGTTTTTTGTGTCCCCATACCGTCAGAGGTTCCCTAAAGGTGACTGTGTAAACAGAGCGATGTCCCCATTAAGTCAGCATTGTCAGAAACACACACACACACACACACACACACACACACACACACACACACAGGTTATCATTTGGAATGTCGACCAAGTTTTTGATCCGAACTTGTGGGGACCACCCTTTCTACAGCTTGTGGAGGAATAAGAACATTTTGGTAAAACGGCCACTGCCCAGTTAGCTCATACACGTCTTTAAATCTCTGGATTGATGAAGTAATGTGCTGTTCGTACTTACTGGGGACCCTGGGGGAAAATAGTTAATATGGTTCAAGGGGACCAAATTTAAATAAGTTTGCACAATTCACACAAATTTGTACGTGACTACTGAGGACTATTTAAAAAAAAGTTCAAATTAAATATAATTAAATGAAAGGTTTCCCCTTAGGGGACCTTTTTTTTGTGTCCCCATACCATCAGAGGTCCCCTAAAGGTGTAAATGGAGCCATGTCCCCATTAAGTCAGCATTGCCAGAACACACACACACACACACACACACACACACACACACACATACGCACACGCACACACACACGCACACACAAAAGGAGGACGCTGCATGGAACACGACACTGCAGTTCCACCCCGGCACATGCTGCACGTCCAGCACGTGCGCCCAGAAACTTTCCCACAGAGGCGCTGCTAAAAAGTGCTGACGGGGCGGTTCGCTTTGTTCAGCAGCACCCAAACAAAACAAAGCGGCCACTCTTGTGCAGCGGTTTTTAATTTTTGTTACCCCGCAGTAAAAAAAAAACAATACTAACAAGAAAAAAAAAGTGGGACACATACAAGTGACAGGGTTTTGGTGAGAATCTGGATGAAGGTGCAGCTACAGGTCATATATAGCATCATAATGGCATTTCATATCTGTTTGTCATCCTAAATTGCTAACAAACTGCTAACTGAGGACATTCCAACTCCTATACAAGGTCACTCTGACACATCCGACGGGGTCAGAAACTTTAACTCAGGGGTGTCCAAAGTGCGGCACATGGGGCCATTTGCCGTCCCACGACTCAAAATGAATCGCGCAATCTCAGAAAGATATACTTTTTTGTCATTATTAAGTATACCATTTTTAGTTTTTTTAATACCATGACTTTGCTTTAATGAAACGTTTATAGACATTCTCATTTATGAAACCGCTCAACCCAAAAAGGACATAAACACGCTTTAAAAAAAAAATACATAAATAAAATTGCAGCAGTGCTTTGGTGTTTTTCCAGAATTTGTATTCCTGCTATAGGAGCACTTGCATTTAGAGGAGAGGAGCTACACTTTCATGTTTAGATAGCAGTTTTACGCAATAGTAACACAATATGTGGGTTGTTACAAACATGCTTTGACTGGTGTCTTGCCAGAGTTTGTATTTTGCAGGAATACATCCTTTGTGTTCCTGCTATAGGAGCACTTGCATTTAGAGAGGAGCTACACTTTCATGTTTAGATAGCAGTTTTACGCATTAGTAAGACAACATGTGGATTGTTACAAACATGCTTTGACTGGTGTCTTGCCAGAGTTTGTATTTTGCAGGAATACATCCTTTGTGTTCCTGCTATAGGAGCACTTGCATTTAAAGGAGAGGAGCTACACTTTCATGTTTAGATAGCAGTTTTACGCATTAGTAAGACAACATGTGGATTGTTACAAACATGCTTTGACTGCTGTCTTGCCAGAGTTTGCGTTTTGTAGGAATGACAAAAATTAGAACTTTGATGAAAAATGACGGAATGACAATAATTCGAACTTTGTAAAAAAAACGATGGAATGACAAAAATTAAAACTTCAATGAAAAATGACGGAATGACAAGAATTACATTTCGATAAAAAAATGACAGAATGACAAAAATTAGAAGTTCAACAAAAAAATGACGTAATGACAAAAATGTGAACTTCAATAAAAAATGACAGAATAACAAAAATTCGAATTTCGATAAAAAATGACGGAATGAAAAAATATATAACTTCAATGAAAAAGGACAGAAGGACAAAAATTAAAATCCGATTGAAAAATGACAGAATGCCAAAATTCGAAGTTTAATGAAAAATTACGAAATCACAAAAATTCAAACTTCGATAAAAAATGACAGAATGACAAAAAATTTAACTTCAGTAAAAAATGATGGAATGACAAAAAATAGAACTTCAATGAAAAAAGACAGAATGACAAATATTCAAACTTCGATAAAAAATGTCGGAATGACGAGTATTGGAACGTCAATGAAAAATGACAGAATGAAAAAAATTGGAACGTCGATAAAAAGTGACGGAATGAAAAAAATTAGAACTTCGATAAAAAATGACAGAATGACAAAAATTAGAACTACGATAAAAGCTGATGGAATGACAAAAATTAGAACGTTGATAAAAAATGACAAAAATTCGAACTTCGATAAAAGATGACGGAATGACAAAAATTAGAACATCAATAAAAAATGACCGAATGACAATAATTTCAACTTGAGTGAAAAATGACAGAATGACAAAAATTCAAACTGATAAAAAATGACAGAATAACAAAAATTCGAATTTCGATAAAAAATGACTGAATGAAAAAAAATTGAACTCCAATGAAAAAGGACGGAATGACAATAATTTAAATGTGATTAAAAAATGACGAAATGACAAAAATTCAAACTTCGATGAAAAATTACGAGATCACAAAAATTTGAACTTTGATTAAAAAAAAATGGTCCAGTTTCACCATCAAAACCAGATTTTGGACAAAAACACGACTGAAGCACGCCTGAGACCAATTTAAAAAAAAAAAAAATAAATAATAATAATATCGCACATTTCTTTGAAATGTATGCTAATGCTTAGCATAGCTAGCTGGTCCGACACTGGCTTGGACACCCCTGCTTTAAGTGGCTAAAATATAGATTTTGAACGCAATAAAAGCAAACTGCGGTGTTACAATGAGGTCAAGGACAACATTACTGCATAGTTTCAACGGGTTAGATAGAAGGTGCAAGTCAGGTCCACGGAAATCCTCACCCTCCGTCGCGCTTTTTGCGTGTTCCGGGCGCTTCCATTAAAGGCCTACTGAAATGATGTTCTTATTCAAACGGGGATAGCAGGTCCATTCTATGTGTCATACTTCATCATTTCGCGATATTGCCATATTTTTGCTGAAAGGATTTAGTAGAGAACATCGACGACAAAGTTTGCAACTTTTGGTCGCTAATAAAAAAGCCTTGCCTGTACCGGAAGTAGCAGACGATGTGCGCGTGACGTCACGGGTTGTGGAGCTCCTCACATCTGAACATTGTTTACAATCATGGCCACCAGCAGCGAGAGCGATTCGGACCGAGAAAGCGACGATTCCCCCATTAATATGAGCGAGGATGAAAGATTCCTGGATGAGGAAAGTAAGAGTGAAGGACTAGAAAAAGAAAAAAAGAAAAGACGAGGGCAGTGGTAGCGATTCAGATATTATTAGACACATTTATTAGGATCCATCCATCCATCCATCTTCTTCCACTTATCCGAGGTCGGGTCGCGGGGGCAGCAGCCCAAGCAGGGAAACCCAGACTTCCCTCTCCCCAGCCACTTCGTCTAGCTCTTCCCGGGGGATCCCGAGGCGTTCCCAGGCCAGCCGGGAGACATAGTCTTCCCAACGTGTCCTGGGTCTTCCCCGTGGCCTCCTACCGGTTGGACGTGCCCTAAACACCTCCCTAGGGAGACGTTCGGGTGGCATCCTGACCAGATGCCCGAACCACCTCATCTGGCTCCTCTCGATGTGGAGGAGCAGCGGCTTTACTTTGAGTTCCTCCCGGATGACAGAGCTACTAGGATAATTCTGGAAAATCCCTTATCTTTTTATTGTGTTACTAGTGTTTTAGTGAGATTACATGGTCGTACATGTACAACCTGAAGGTCGGCCCCGCACCTTTCTTCAGCACCAGTCGACGGGTGGTGGCGATGCTCATCTCTGCCCTTCGCAAGGGACCCTCTTCGAAACACGATCTTTCGAAATGATCGCTGCTTAGTACCCTGTACTAAGCACTGTACGGGACGGCGTGGCGCAGTGGGAGAGTGGCCGTGCGCAACCCGAGGGTCCCTGGTTCAAATCCCACCTACTACCAACCTCGTCACGCCCGTTGTGTCCTGAGCAAGACACTTCACCCTTGCTCCTGATGGGTGCTGGTTGGCGCCTTGCATGGCAGCTCCCTCCATCAGTGTGTGAATGTGTGTGTGAATGGGTAAATGTGGAAGTAGTGTCAAAGCGCTTTGAGTACCTTGAAGGTAGAAAAGCGCCAGACAAGTACAACCCATTTATTTATTTATTTACTTTGTGTGTGTGTGGTCCAATCCAACCGTGTTCGCTTGAAATCTCTGTTCTATAATAAAGCTTCACCGTCATCTTTCGGGAATGTAAACAATGAAACACCGGCTGTGTTTGTGTTGCTAACGGCGGCCGCAATACACCGCTTCCCACCTACATCTTTCTTCTTTGACGTCTCCATTATTCATTGAACAAATTGCAAAAGATTCAGCAACACAGATGACTTATAGCTGGGGAATGGTGCTGGAACAAAACGTCCTCTACAATGCGTGACGTCATCATACCGCGACGTTTTAGCATGATACTTCCGCGCGAAATTTAAAATTGAAATGTATTAAACTAAACTGGCCGTATTGGCATGTGTTGCAATGTTAATATTTCATCATTGATATATAAACTATCAGACTGCGTGGTCGCTAGTAGTGGCTTTCAGTAGGCCTTTAAAGCTTGTCTATTTACTCTTCTCGGGACAGAGGGCAGGACAAAAAGGTAAGATCAGGACTCGAGCGCCCGTGACTCACAGCGGGGGGGTTGGGTGTCGCCGCCTCAGCCCTGGTAGGACGCGGTGATCTCGGAGAGCTTGGCGCAGCTCGGCGTCCTGGCCCGCTGCGCCCTCTGGTACAGGTCGGTGTCGCCAAAGTAGCGAGCCCGGTAAAGCATGCCTTCCTCTGGCGGGGGAAAAAAACGAGATCATTTGGAGGTTAAATCATTTCATGTTTGCACACGTATAAGAGTCAAATAGTCACTTCATTAGGTACACCCGCACAACACAACGAGATCCAGGATTTAATCACAAGTAATATAATACAAACCCCTTTTCCATATGAGTTGGGAAATTGTGTTAGATGTAAATATAAACGGAATACAATGATTTACAAATCCTTTTCAAGCCATATTCAGTTGAATATGCTACAAAGACAACATATTTCATGTTCAAACTCATAAACAGTTTTATTTTTTGTTGCAAATAATCATTAACTTTAGAATTTCATGCCAGCAACACGTGACAAAGAAGTTGGGAAAGGTGGCAATACATACTGATAAAGTTGAGGAATGCTCATCAAACACTTATTTGGAACATCCCCACAGGTGTGCAGGCTAATTGGGAACAGGTGGGTGCCATGATTGGCTATAAAAACAGCTTCCCAAAAAATGCTCAGTCTTTCACAAGAAAGGATGGGGCGAGGTACACCCCTTTGTCCACAACTGTGTGAGCAAATAGTCAAACAGTTTAAGAACAACCTTTCTCAAAGTGACATTGCAAGAAATTTAGGGATTTCAACATCTACGCTCCATAATATCATCAAAAGGTTCAGAGAATCTGGAGAAATCACTCCACGTAAGCGGCATGGCCGGAAACCAACATTGAATGACCGTGACCTTCCATCCCTCAGACGGCACTGGATCAAAAAACCGACATCAATCTCTAAAGGATATCACCACATGGGCTCAGGAACACTTCGGAAAACCACTGTCACTAAATACAGTTTGTCGCTACATCTCTAAGTGCAAGTTAAAGCTCTACTATGCAAAGCGAAAGCCATTTATCAACAACATCCAGAAACGCCGCCGGCTTCTCTGGGCCCCAGATCATCTAAGATGGACTGATGCAAAGTGGAAAAGGGTTCTGTGGTCTGACGAGTCCACATTTAAAATTGTTTTGGGGAATATTCCACCGATGGGGAAGCGAACCATCCAGACTGTTATCGACGCAAAGTTGAAAAGCCAGCATCTGTGATGGTATGGGGGTGTATTAGTGCCCAAGGCATGGGTAACTTACACATCTGTGGAGGCACCATTAATGCTGAAAGGTACATACGGGTTTTGGAGCAACATATGCTGCCATCTAAGCGCCGTCTTTTTCATGGACGCCCCTGCTTATTTCAGCAAGACAATGCCAAGCCACATTCAGCACGTGTTACAACAGCGAAGCTTCGTAAAAAAAAAAGTGTGCCCGCCTGCAGTCCAGACCTGTCTCCCATGGAAAATGTGTGGCGCATTATGAAGCGTAAAATAGGACAGCGGAGACCCCGGACTGTTGAAGGACTGAAGCTCTACATAAAACAAGAAAGGGAAAGAATTCCGCTTTCGAAGCTTCAATAATTAGTGTCCTCAGTTTCCTCAGTGTTGTTAAAAGAAAAGGTGATGTAACACAGTGGTGAACATGCCCTTTCCCAACTACTTTGGCATGTGTTGCAGCCATTAAATTCTAAGTTAATTATTATTTGCAAAAAAAAAAAAACAAGTTTATGAGTTTGAACATTAAATATCTTGTCCTTGTAGTGCATTCAACTGAATATGGCTTGAAAAGGATTTGCAAATCATTGTATTCTGTTTATATTTACATCTAACACAATTTCCCAACTCATATGGAAACAGGGTTTGTACAACATCCACAGCCAGTGAAGTTGGCAATGTTGTGTAAATGGTAAATAAAAACCGAATAGAATGATTTGCAAATCCTTTTCAACTTATATTCAATTGAATTAATAATCAAACTGAAAAACGTAATTTTTTTTAGGCAAAAAATCATCAACTTAGAATTTAATGGCAGCAACAAATTGGAAAAAAAGTTGGCAGAGGGGCATTTTTACCACTCTGTTTGGACTTAGACTTCCTTTTTATTGTCATTTAAATTTGAACTTTACAGTACAGTTCAGAATCAGATATACTTTAATAATCCCCGAGGGGGAAAATGAAAAATTTCAGCACAATCCCATTCAAGATCAGACAAACATTACAGGGAGACAGAACAGGATCGCTGACGGGTCTGCCAACTTCCGGCGCCCTTTACAAAAATGGTGAGAAACAGGGAGGGAGGAAGAAATTCAGTCTAAAAAAACATTTAAAAAATAAAGAAATCCTAGCCATAGCACACAAAAAAATGTGTGTAAGAGAGAAACATGAAACATCAAAGAACAAAAAGGACATTAAAAGAGTAGAGTAGATGCAACCAGCCACTTCTACAAACCCTGTTTCCATATGAGTTGGGAGATTGTGTTAAATGGAAGCAGACCCAACAAAGCAACCAAGAGTGTCGACTCCATTCTCAGTCGACGAAATTTCGTTGCATTAGCTCATGGTAGCGCAGGATAAAAAAGTAATAAGGTGCGGATATAAATAAATAGATTACTGTATAAATAAATATATTGCACTTTTTCTTATGCATCCAGGTTGTATGTTATATTGTCTTTATATTCCAGCAAGTTAATCCATTTTCGAGGGGGAATTGAGGGGATTATTATGATGCGTTCAAGAGTCTCACGGCCTGAGGGAAGAAGCTGTTAAAGAACCTGGGGGTTCTGCTTCGGGGGCTGCGGAACCTCTTTCGAGAGTCCAGCAGGGAAAACAGTCCTTGGTGGGGATAGGAGGAGTCTCTGCGGATTTTCTGAGCCCTGGTCAGGCAGCGGCTTTTAGCGATATCCTGGATAGGAGGAAGAGGCACAGCCTTTCCTTTTAACAACACACGTTTGGGAACTGAGGAGACCAATTTTTCAAGCTTTCCAGGTGGAAATCTTTCCCATTCTTGCTTGATGTACATCTTAAGTTGTTCAACAGTCCAAGGTCTCCGTTGCGGTATTTTAAGTTTCATATTGCGCCACACATTTTCAATGGGAGACAGGTCCGGACTGCAGGCAGGCCAGTCTAGTACCTGCACTCTTGCATTATGAAGACACGCTGTTGTAACACATGGCTTGGCATTGCTGAAATAAGCAGGGGCGGCCATGATACCGTTGCTTGGATGACAACATATGTTGCTCCAAAACCTGTATGTACCTTTCAGCATTAATGGTGCCTTCACAGATGTGTAAGTTACCCATGCCTTGGGCACTAATACACCCCCATACCATCACAGATGCAGGCTTTTGAACTTTGCGCCTGTAACAATCCGGATGTTTCTTTTCCTCTTTGGTACCTCCATTGTTTCCAAAAACAATTTTAAATGTGGACTCATCAGACCACAGAACACTTTCCCACTTTACATCAGTCCATCTTAGATGAGCTCGGGCCCAAACGAAGCCGGCGGCGTTTCTGGGTGTTGTTGATAAATGGCTTTCGCTCTGCGTAATAGAGTTTTAACTCTATTACAGATGTAGCGACAAACTGTAGTTACTGACAGTGTTTTTTTTTAAGTGTTCCTGAGCCTATGTGGTGATATCCTTTACACAATAATTTCCCAAAAATTTAAATCAACTGAATATCTCTTGTGTGTCAGACACAAATAAATGTAAATGTTTTGAAATAAATGTATAATTATTTTATTTAAAAATAGCTAAGGCAACAAGTAGCTCTACTTAGTAGTCAACATGTTGACTATTTCGTTGAAATTATTAAGACAGTCTCAATAAAAAGTGCATTATTACTTTTGTTAAAGCAGAATGCTTGTATTTAGACTGCGGTGGTGTACCTAATGTAGTGTCCAGTGAGCGTTAACGGCCGTGCTGACCTACATTCAAGATATATAAATACGATACAGATATATTACACTACACTGGATGCTGCGGCTGGTATTAAAAGTACATACTTTGCTGTTTCTCTTTCCAGCAGTTGTTGCGCAGGTTGGAAATGTAATCGTCCTCCACCGTCTGCTCCAGGCGCTTCAAATTCCCGCTGCTGACGTCTTTGGGGAACTGCTCGCCGACATAGTACGGCACCTTGAGGTTCTCCGTCAGCCTCTTCTGCGTGTAGCCCACTGACCTGAGGAGAACGAGGCGCAACAAAGGGAATGAGAGATAATTATTTAAACTAAATAAAAAAATGTTTTAACGTACGGGCGAAAGCTGAGGCTGTAGGCCGGGCTGTTGACCATTATTTGGCTGAGGGCCGACACGATGACCAGGATGAGGATGGGCATCACCTGCACAAAGAGAGCCAGGCCGCCCTGAAGAAGAAGGAAAAAAAAAAAAAAAAGAAAAAGAAAAAGAAATTGAAGATACATAAAGAGACATAATTCATTCATGTTCCATGCAGCACAATGCAAATACCGTGCAGGGCTGCCCCCTAGTGGCTGTGAGCAGCATAGCAATTACATAAAAGATCTAATAATCAGGGCTTCACGGTGGCAGAGGGGTTAGTGCGTCTGCCTCACAATACGAAGTTCCTGCAGTCCTGGGTTCAAATCCAGGCTTGGGATCTTTCTGTGTGGAGTTTGCATGTTCTCCCCGTGAATGCGTGGGTTCCCTCCGGGTACTCCGGCTTCCTCCCACTTCCAAAGACATGCACCTGGGGATAGGTTGATTGGCAACACTAAATTGGCCCTAGTGTGTGAATGTGAGTGTGAATGTTGTCTGTCTATCTGTGTTGGCCCTGCGATGAGGTGGCGACTTGTCCAGGGTGTACCCTGCCTTCCGCCCGATTGTAGCTGAGATAGGCGCCAGCGCCCCCCACGACCCCAAAAGGGAATAAGTGGTAGAAAATGGATGGATGGATGGATCTAATAATGAATTAGATGTTTTTTTCTGTTGACTTATCAATAATAAATATATGACAATTTAGGCAATTTTTACTAAATCGTATTTTGCTGTTATATTTATTTATAATAATGCTTAAAAAAATAATGTTTTTGCCAAAATAAGTCCATCCATCCATTTTCTACCGCTTATTCCCTTTTGGGGTCGCGGGGGGCGCTGGCGCCTATCTTAGCTACAATCGGGCGGAAGGCGGGGTACACCCTGGACAAGTCGCCACCTCATCGCAGGGCCAACACAGATAGACAGACAACATTCACACACTAGGGACCATTTAGTGTTGCCAATCAACCTATCCCCAGGTGCATGTCTTTGGAAGTGGGAGGGGCCTATCCCCAGGTGCATGTCTTTGGAAGTGGGAGGAAGCCGGAGTACCCGGAGGGAACCCACGCAGTCACGGGGAGAACATGCAAACTCCTCACAGAAAGATCCCGAGCCTGGATTTGAACCCAGGACTGCAGGACCTTCGTGTTGTGAGGCAGACGCACTAACCCCTCTGCCACCGTGAAGCATGTATATATTAATAATTGTAAAATAGACTCCGACTTGCACTTAGACCAGGAGGTCGGCAACTTTGACCCGTTTCACAAAACAAGGAAAACAATTTGAGCCGCAAAACTCTTTTGAAATTCAAAATGAAATAACACTGCATACAGAGGGTTTTTTTTTGCTTTGTGCTATACCAGGGGTGCCCACACTTTTTCTGCAGGCGAGCTACTTTTCAATTGACCAACTCGAGGAGATCTACCTCATTTATATATATCATTTATATTTATTTATTTATGAAAGAGACATTTTTGTAAACAAGTTAAATGTGTTTAATGATAATACAAGCATGTGTAACACATATAGATGTCTTTCTTTCACGAAGACAAGAATATAAGTTGGTGTATTACCTGATTCTGATGACTTGCATTGATTGGAATCAGACAGTAATGATGATAACGCCCACATTTTCAAATGGAGGAGAAAAAAAGTTGTCCTTTCTGTACAATACCACATGAAAGTGGTTGGTTTTTGGCATCTAATTCATCCAGCTTCCATACACTTTACAAGAAAAACATTGGCGGCAAATTCCGTAGCTTGCTTGATTGACATTCACGGCACCCGAGGGTCTTGTGAGATGACGCTGGCTGCTGCCAGTTCATTATTATGAAAAAATGACAGAGAGGAAGGCCAGAAACACTTTTTATTTCAACAGACTTTCGCGCCGTCAAAACTCTAAAGGCCGACTGCACATTTCCTATCTTCACAATAAAAGCCCTGCTTCATGCTGCCTGCGCTAACAAAATAAGAGTCTCGGAAAGCTGGCGTGCACAAGTGATGTGCACGCCAGCTTTCTGAGGGATCGCTTGTGCACGCCAGTTTTCCCAGACTCTTATTTTGTAAGCGCAGGCAGCATGAAGCAGGGCTTTTATTGTGAAGATAGTAAATGTGCAGTCGGCCTTTAGAGTTTTGACGGAAGGTACGGCGCGAGAGTCTGTTGAAATAAAAAGTGTTTCTCGCCTTCCTCTCGGTCATATTTTCATAATAATGATCTTGCAGCAGCCAGCGTCATCTCACAAGACCCTCCGGTACCGTGAATGTCATTTAAGTGACGTCTTGGTGAAGATTGATGATCACTCATTTTTAGGTCTATTTTTTTTTAAAAGCCTGGCTCGAGATGGACTGACACACCCCCCGCGGTCGACTGGTAGATTGCGATCGACGTAATGGGCACCCCTGTGCTATATAAACCAGGGGTCTCAGACACGCGGCCCGCACCTTAATGATAAAATATAATGTTAGCGCGGCCCGCAAGTGTCACATGAATGCCGCTTGACCGCATTACACTTTTGTTGAAGAGGTTCATTTAGCCTACTGACGTGTTTTTATATATGGTTTATTTATACAGGCTAGTAAGGTACCTTACTAGCCTGTATAAATCAGCCATTTATAAATAAAAGCATTACACTTGCCAACCCTCCCATATATTCCGGCGGTTCCCGAATTCTCAAAGTGTATATTCTCGCGAATATCTGATGATATTCATCCAAAGAACAATAATAAGGGAGTGCAATGAAAGCGCTGCCTTTAACGCCCAGTTACACGTTGCATGTGGCTCCTGCAGACGCAAATCCCCCCCCCCCCCCCCCCCCCCCCCCCCCCTTGGTGCGTAGGTTGAGGTAGGCGGGGTTTGGTGCTAGCGTATGTATAATGTAGCCAGGAAGAGTCAGGGATGCATGGGAGTCTGGGTATTTGTATTGTTGTGTTTATGTTGTCTTACGGTGCGGATGTTCTCCCGAAATGTGTTTGTCATTCTTGTTTGGTGTGGGTTCACAGTGTGGTGCATATTAGTAAGAGTGTTAGTTGTTTATATTTCAACTCTCAGTGAAACCTGTATGGCTGTTGAACAAGTATGCCTCGCAGGTGCGTGCGTGAGTTGACAAGAGCTGCGTGTAGCATGCGACCGGCCGACAAGCAGGTAGCATTGTGTAGAAGCGGGCGCGACGACATGTTGAAGAGGAAGTTGGAAGCATTGAGTAATCACGGCACACACTCAATATTGTAGCCCGGGTGAAGACCGTCTCCGGAGTGATTCCCGGGAGAGGCACCAAACTCCGGAAACCTCCCTAAATAATCGAGGGGGTCGTTGATTATGCTGTTGAGCCACATCAGGGTGACCAAAGAGCCGCATGTGGCTCCGGAGCCGCGGACTGCCAACCCCTGACTTAGACAAACTTAAATGATCCACAAGGTCTCAGGGTTTCAGCAACCCGCAGCTCTTTAGTGCCGCCCTAGTGGCTCCCTGGTTTGGTGCTAGCGTGTGTATAATGTAGCCAGGATGAGTCAGGGATGCATGGGATTCTGGGTATTTGTATTGTTGTGTTTATGTTGTGTTACAGTGCGGATGTTCTCCCGAAATGTGTTTGTCATTCTTGTTTGGTGTGGGTGCACAGTGTGGTGCATATTAGTAAGTGTTAGTTGTTTATATTCCAACTCTCAGTGAAACCTGTATGGCTGTTGAACAAGTATGCCTTGCAGGTGCGTGCGTGAGTTGACAAGAGCTGCGTGTAGCATGCGACCGGCCGACAAGCAGGTAGCATTGTGTAGAAGCGGGCATGACGACATGTTGAAGAGGAAGTTGGAAGCATTGCCATCACGGCACGCACTCAATATTGTAGACCGGGTGAAGACCGTCTCCGGAGTGATTCCCGGGAGAGGCACCAAACTCCGGAAACCTCACCAAATAATCGGGGGGGGGTCGTTGATTATGCAGTTGAGGCTCCAGAGTCCCGGGTTGCCAACCCCTGACTTAGACAAACTTAAATGATCCACAAGGTTTCAGGGTTTCAGCAACCCGCAGCTCTTTAGTGCCGCCCTAGTGGCTCCCTGTAGCATTTTTAAAAAAGTATTGAGAATGGGATAAGATGCGGGAAAAATTGTTTTTTTGTTTTATGTTTGAGGACAAACATGACAAAAACCTTCCCAATTGTTAGAAAGCCCACTGTTTAGTATGTTTGTGTGTATGCTTCACTGGTGAGAATGTTTGCTGAACATTGTTTTGTCCGACTAATTTCGGCGGTTCTTGAACTCGACGCAGCAGATTGTTTACATGCAAAATCCTCCACTCCTTTGACTCATTTTGTCCACCAAATGTTTTATGCTGTGCGTGAATGCACAAAGGTGTGCTTTGTGGATGTTATTGACTTGTTGGAGTGCTAATCAGGCATATTTGGTCAGTGCATGACGGCAAGGTAATCAATGCTAACATGCTATTTGCTTGTGGACTGTATGGCACACCGTCTCCCCCTAGTGGCGAACATCCCACATTGCTCGGCACTCAGCCAACTTACATCTCTTTGCCTTTCCCTTCTTTGCGGCCTCTGGTGTCTCATCCTCCCGTTTGTGTGTTGACTACCTGGGTGGAAGACAGGTTTTGAACACTCAGCAGGTGACTAAAAATGAAAGTGAAAGTGAAAGTGAAAGTGTTCGACGCACTTGCAGGAAAACCTCCTCCGAAGAACATGTTGAAGAGGTCCTCAGGCGAGATGTCAGCATCAAAGTTGCCATGGTCCGGCCCGTGTCTGGAGGGATGCCTCCTCTCCTCGCCGCACTCGTCGTACTGTCGTCTTTTGTTGTCGTTACTCAGGACGCCGTACGCGTTCCCGATGGCTGGCGGGAGACAACGTTTAATGACATCGTCCTCAAAGATTTTTTTTAGGACAATAATACAGGACACCTTTAAACGCATCCGTGGCACCGGGAGCGTGGTTTTTATCCGGGTGGAATTTCAACGCCAGTTTTCTGTAACATCTTTTCAGCTCGTCTTCGGAAGCATCTTTAGTGACGCCGAGGATCTCGTAGAAATCTTTGCACTGTTTGATCCTGAACATAGAAGACAACATGTTAGAGGCTGCAAATATGGTGATGGACTTTCTTAACTGGAACACTGAAATCATAAAATACAATTAAAAATGATTGAAATAGATTACCAAAATGAATATGAATAGGGAACTTCAATAATGACTCGTAGAAGAAACATACCCATTAAAATAAAGAAGTAAATGCTAATATTGAATAGTAAAAAAGAGAAATAATAATTAATAAAAGAAAGACAACTAACACCTATAAAGATTGAATGAACAATACAACAAATATACAAATGATATAAACTAAAATAAAAAAAAGTTATTGAACAGAATCAAAGAAATACAAATATTTAGAAAAATGACAAAAAGATATATAAATATTCAATCTAAACTGAATTCCAAAATAAATAACCAATATATCCTAAAAATGTGGTTACAAAAACAAAAAACTCAAAATAATAATTTCCTGTAAGTCCAAAAATTATATATATATATATATATATATATAATAAAAGCAAGAAACAAACATCAAAACACAAATATAATATGAATATATAATAAATAAAACTTTACAAAACAATTTAAAAAATAGAAATGTTAAATACAATTGTAAAAAGAGTGACAAAAATAAAGAACGACCAACATATCTTAAAAATATGGTGAAAAAAACAAATAACCCCAATTAATGAATTGCCAAAATAAACATTAAAAAATGCTTAAGGAATAAATATTAATACACTATAATACTAATATATATCTATCCATAATGTATACTGAAAATAATATTAAAATAAAATGACAAAAAATAAATAATGTATAAATGTTAAATACAATTGTAAAAAGAATGACAAAAATAAAAGACGACCGATATATCTAAAATATAGTTAAAAAAACAAATAACCCCAATTTATAAATTGCCAATATAATATTTAAAAAATGTAAACAAATAAATATCAAACATTAAACTACTAATGTCAATTATATATATATATATATATATATACACACACATACACACACACAATGTCAAGAGTATTCAATTACAAAAAACAAATACTGTATAAATGTTAAATAGGATTTTAAAACAATTAAAAAAGTAAAATAAAAATTACATATCCTGAAAATATGGTAAAAACCACAATTACACAATAACCCGAATTTATCTTTTCTCTTTTTTAAGAAATCAATAGACGAAAAAATACAAATGAAAATACTGATTTACTAACCTCGGATCAATTTGTAATTAATAAGATCTTACAATAAAATTACAAACATAAATCCAAATAAATACAATTGCTAAATGATAACATGTTTTACAATTAGAATAACACTACAAAAATAGGTCGGAAAAACAGGAAATCGCCCCAAAATTAATGAATCATATAAAGACATTTTTAGAAACCCTCGTCCTAACTGCTCAATTGTACAAAGCAAAATGAAATTATAGCACGGTTTGAAAGTTAGCAAAAAAGAAGAATAATGGAGCACTTAAGTTCTTCACCAATACAGCTCAGAAAACACTTGGTTCTCCTAGCACCACCACAATGACCAACATTAAAATACAGTAGCGTAGCAGGTCTGAGTATTCATTAAAAACAAGGCATATGTTTTATTTACCAAGTATATTTAATATTTTTGGCCACTCTTTGAACAGTAACACTGCTTGAATATAGGAAAATAAAACACTGTACTTTAATCAAGAGATTATTTGTAATGGTGTTGATTTATTTTGAGGGGACTGCAGTAAATTGACTTTGTTATAGGCAAGCTGTACTCACTTTTGTGAGGTACTGTAGATACAAAACCCAAAAGCAGTGAAGTTGGCACGTTGTGTAAATGGTAAATAAAAACAGAATACAATGATTTGCAAATCCCTTTCAACTTATATTCAATTGAATAGACTGCAAAGACAGAACATTCAATGTTCAAACTGGAAAACTTTGTTATTTTTCGCAAATATGAGCCCGTTTGGAATTTGATGCCTGCGATATGTTTAAAAAAAGCTGGCACAAGTGGCAAAAAAGACTGAGAAAGTTGTGGATTGCTCATCAAACACTTATTTGGAACATCCCACAGGTGAACAGGCGGATTGGGAATAGGTGTGATTGGGAATAGGTGAATGCCATGGTTGGGTATAAAAGCAGCTTCCATGAAATGCTCAGTCTTTCACAAACAAGGATGGGGCGAGGGTCACAACTTGGTGAACAAATGCGTGAGCAAATTGTTGAACATTTTAAGAATAACATTTCTCAACGAGCTATTGCAAGGAATTTAGGGATTTCACCATCTACGGCCTGTAATATCATCAAAAGATTAAGAGAATCTGAAGAAATCACTGCATGTAAGTAATATTACGGAGCTTCGGTCTCTCAGGCGGTAGTGCATCAAAAAGCGATATCAGTGTGTAAAGGATATCACCACATGGGCTCAGGACCACTTCAGAATACCAGTGTCAGTAACTACAGTGGATCGCTACATTTGTAAGTGCAAGTTTAAACTCTACTATGCAAATTTATCAACAACACCCAGAAACGCTGCCGGCTTCGCTGGGCCCGAGCTCATCTAAAATGGACTGATGCAAAGTGGAAAAGTGTTGTGTGATCTGAATTTGAAATTGTTTTTGGAAACTGTCTAAGTCGTGTCCTCCGGAACAAAAAGGAAAAGAACAATCCGGGTTGTTCTAGGCCAGTGGTACCGAACCCCTCCAGTCTCATATGCGCATTCACCGAACCGTTCTTCAGTGATTTTTTTTTTTTTTTTTCAAATTCAAGACAAAGTTATATGATGTTTTTACTGGTGCACAAAATGAACCGTGCATGAACATCACCTCGTTCAAAGAACAAAACCAACACAGTGCATGAACTCACAACAAATTACACGTCTGCGAATCAGTTTGACTTCTGCTGTTGCCGTATCAATAATATGACGATCGGGAGAAGTTTTTATGTACACGATGAGTCGGGTGTGGCTTGACCTCTGCGGCGGAGGCTCCACCGAACCCCTGAGACCGACTCACCGAACCCCTCGGGTTCGATCGAACCCAGGTTAAGAACCACTGTTCTAGGCCTAAAGTTCAAAAGCCAGCATCTGTGATGGGTGTATTAGTGCCCAATTTACATATCTGTGAAAGCTGTTACGTGCAGAAGTGCGTGGTTCCCAAGGATGCAGAGACGTAGTTGGTAGCAAAGCAAAGTTCGTCTTTATTTGGGCGTAAGTTTGCCAAATATAAAACACAAGGAGCACGAAAACACACCATGAACGAACTGAAATAGTTGCTACCAAAAAACTAACAAAAAACGCTGGACACAGCCAGGAAAAATACTGTAAGGAAAAAGTAAACCAAAGGAGCAAAGTACAAACATAAAACGCTAAACGAGGCTCGGGAAATAAACACTTCTTGAAAGAAGTAACAAAACAAACTAAAGGAGCTAGACAAGGATAGCGATAAACAAGGCTCACTTGCAAACTTTGTTTGACTCGTGCTCCTCGCCAGGTTTGTTTGTTTATCTCTACCGTTGTCTAGCTCCTTTAGTTTGTTTTGTTACTTCTTTCGAGAAGTGTTTATTTCCCTAGCCTCGTCTCGCGTTTTATGTTTGTACTTAGTTTTTTGGTAGCAACTATTTCAGTTCGTTCACGGTGTGTTTTCGTGCTCCACCGTCGCCTTGTGTTTTATATTTGGCAACCTTACGCCCAAATAAAGACGAACTTTGCTTTGCTACCAACTACGTCTCTGCATCCTTGGGATCCACGCACTTCTTCACGTAACAGAAAAAGTTCCGGGTTAAATTAGGATCCGAGACAGAAGAACGAAAAGGGGCGAGCTTAAATAGGGAAGTAATTACCAGAAACAAGTGTGCGAGAACCGAGAATAGCAGGTGGAAATAATATGTAACCATGGTGACAGACTAAACAGGAAATAACAGGGTCGGACGGAGAATGAAAACAAAACTGGAACAATAATCAATGTGAGAAGATCCAAGTACGGATCTTAACAAAGGAACCATTAACGCTGAAAAGTACATACAGGTTTTTGCCATCCAAGCAACGTTATCATGGACGCCCCTGCTTATTTCAGGGTTTGCACATAAATATAGATGGAGATGTACAGATACCTTCTCACAGCATCCACCTGGTCTGCCGTGTAGGACTTTGAGGTATCTGAGGTTTTCCCTTCAGGTCTGCCGGTGTCCTGACTTTGTGTTGTTCGTTGTCTTGGTCCTGAGTCTCCATTCAAGTGTGCCTCTTTTCTGGGACTGAATCCATTCTTGGAGATGACCTCCAGCAGCACTTAAAAAAATATATATATAATAATAACATAGATGTTTCTGGAAGGTTACAGAAAAAGAAACATCTCAACACGATCAGCCTGCAAGCTGCATGGCTGTGCTGCGTTTGCAGGCCCCACGCAGCTCGGACATATTGCAAGCAGGTGGTGCGTTCAAGTGTCATGCACTCACCCCGCGCCTTCTCGGTAGGGAAGAGTCTCTGGGCCTTCTCCAGGAACCTCCTCGCCTTCTCGGGTTGCTCGCTGCTCAGCGCCGCGGCGGCGATGTCAATGCAGCGTTCAGCCTCATCCCGGTTCACCTCCATGGCGGCGGGGATGATGATGATGCTGATGATGCTCACTTCAGCTGGACCAGGACGGCAGATGACGTCATGCGGACGCTGCAGCCGCACTGTCAGTCAGTCTTGTGGATGTATCTTTTTTTTTTTTAGGTGGAGAAAGGAGCAGCAGCAACGTTAGCATCACACTGACAGTGCATGTGTGATGCGATATGTTGGCCACCAGAGGGGGACATAGCTCCTTTTTGAATAATGTAGGTCAGTGCTGCATCATTCATGACTGGTTTGTACAGTTCATCATTGTGGTGCTGGTTGTAGTTTACAATATACTGTAGATATTGTGGCTATTATTATTATAGACTTATTCACACATAATAATATAATGTCCGAATAATAAAATACATTGATATTATAATTAGTTGACCAAAATAATACACGATAAACAGAAAAAAAGAACAACAAGTATGAACAAAACGGTGAAATATATAAAAATAGAGCTATTATTTAAAAAACACACACAATTAAAACAATTCAAAAGTGACAAAATATTATACAACCCCTTTTTGTAACGTTTATGTCGCTGATACAAAAATAATAATACAAACAAAAGAGAGAATAGTATAATTTGCTTCCAAAAATGATGCATGATGAACAAAAAGAATGCAATATACATTTAAAGAAATACAAAAGAAAACTGTGCATTATATAAAAATACAGCTATTATATATTGAAACAAAACAAAAGTAAACGCATAAAAAACAATTAAAATCATAGAAACACCTTTAACTGATAAGGTAACCAAAATAAATAACAAACAAATAATATACAATTAAAGAAAAAATATTGAAATAAGCAACCAAAAATGTGATGTAAATGATATTACAATGTCCGAATAATAAAATACACTAAATGTTATAATTAGCTTCACAAAATAATACACGATTAACAAAACAAAACAAAAAAGAACAATAAATATGAACTAAACAGTGAAATATATAGCAAATACAGCTATTATAAAAAAAGCACACACAATTAAAACCATTCAAAAGCAACAAAATATTACACAACTCCCTTTTGTAACGTTTATGCAGCTGATAGGGTAACCAAAATATATTACAAAAATAATAATACGGACAATAGTATAATTTGTTTCCAAAATAATAGATGATAAATAAAAATAATGTAATATATATTTTTTGAAAAATACAAAAGAAAACTGTCCATTTTATAAAAATACAGCTATCATAAATTTAAAAAAGAAACAGTAACCACATGAAAAACAATAAAATAATCATAGAAATACATTTAACTGATAAGGTAAGCAAAATAAATAACAAACAAACAATACACAATTAAAGAAAAAATATTGAAATAAGTAACCAAAAATACATGATCACCACAAATCTAATAAACATGAATGCTTAGCTACCAAAACAATACATGATAAATAAAACAACATATATATTTAGAAAAGTCCAAACAATAAATACTAAACACTTTTGAAATATATATAATTGCAGCTATAATCAAAACAAAAAAAGATTAAAATGTTGCCTTTTATGTTACTGATAAAAGGTGGTTGTAGTTTGCAATATACTGTAGATGTAGTGGCTATTGTTATTGTATTCTTATTCACTAATGATAATATAATGTCCGAATAAAAAAATACACTAAATATTATAATTAGATCCCCTAAAATAATACACAATTAACAAAAACAATAGTAAAAAAATAACAATAACTATGAAAAAAACTGTGAAATAAATAAAACTACATCTGTTATTTAAAAAAAAACAATTCAAAAGTGACAAAAATAACATTTATGTAGCTAATAGGGTAACCAATATAAATTACAAAAATAATAATACGGACAAAAGAGTAAATAGTATAATTTGCTTCCAAAAATAACAGATGATAAACAAAAGGAATGCAGTATTTATGAAAAAATACAATCATAGAAATACCTTCAACTGATAAGGTAACCAAAATAAATAACAAACAACTAATATACAATTAAAGATACAAATGAAAGAAAAAGTATTGAAATAAGTCACCAAAAATAAATGACAACCAGAAATATAATAAACGTGAACGGTTAGCTACCAAAATATTACATGCTACAGAGAACTGTATATATATATATATATATATATATATACTGTATATATATATATATATATATATATATAGATTGGACTTTCTTTATAAAGTCCAATGCAATGTCTTATTCAGCCTGGTGTGTCCTAATCTAATGTCTGATATGATTCTTTCATCTGTTGTGCTCCCCCTTACAGTTCTTCCCGTCCCTTCTGGTGTTCTGTAATGCATATAAGTGTCTTCCTGTTGTACTCATGACCCAATGTGATTGCCACTCTTTCAAAATATTTCCTTTAATCAATGATTTTGCCTCGGTCTTACTGACATCTGAGCTAATTTAGCGTTAGTGTCTGCTTTTCCAGCTGATCCGCCAGTTCATCATCTCCTACTCTTCTCACCTTCTGGTGGATTTTGTATTTGTTTCTTACGAGAATATGTTATTATTATTATATTAGATCCAGGACCCACTCAAAAAGCGAAAATAAATAAATGGGTTGTACTTGTATAGCGCTTTTCTACCAAAAAGGTACTCAAAGCGCTTTGACACTACTTACACATTCACACACTGATGGAGGGAGCTGCCATGCAAGGCGCTAACCAGCACCCATCAGGAGCAAGGGTATAAATGTCTTGCTCAGGACACAACGGACGTGACGAAGTTGGTATTAGGTAGGGATTGAACCAAGGACCCTACGGTTGCGCATGGCCACTCTTCCACTGCGCCACGCCCGCCCAAGCTACAATAATGCTCCCCCTTACAGTTCTTCCCGTCCCTACTGGTGTTCTGTAATGCATATAAGTGTCTTCCTGTTGTACTCATGACCAAATGTGATTGCCACTCTTTCAAAATATTTCCTTTAATCAATGATTTTGCCTCGGTCTTACTGACATCTGAGCTAATTTAGCGTTAGTGTCTGCTTTTCCAGCTGATCCGCCAGTTCATCATCTCCTACTCTTCTCACCTTCTGGTGGATTTTGTATTTGTTTCTTACGAGAATATGTTATTATTATTATATTAGATCCAGGACCCACTCAAAAAGCTACGATAATGCTCCCCCTTACAGTTCTACCCGTCCCTACTGGTGTTCTGTATTGCATATAAGTGTCTTCCTGTTGTATGTAGTGTCTGCTTTTCCAGCTGATCCGCCAGTTCATCATCCCCTGCTCTTTTCACCTACAGGTGGAATTTTGTTTTTCTCACGAGAACAAGATAAAAGATTAGATCCAGGACCGACTCAAAAAGCCATGATGATGTCATGGCACTATAGGAAAATCACTGACAGATATATATATACTCTTTATAGCCACAGGAGGGCAGTAGAGAAGGGCGGTGGTGGTTGGTTGCATCATCCATGTATTGAGGACTCGAGGGCAAAACAATTAATAATTTCAATAGGAGCTATTTTGAGGGTTTTTATTTATTTTGCACTAATGATTTTGCCATTTTAGGTCATTTAAGTAATATTTTTGTTGACATTGTTATGTTAGTATACTGTTAATTTTTTCACAACTACGTTTGTCGATTTAACATGTTTTTCTGATTATAATCATGACCTACAACTTGATGATAAAAAAAAATTAAGTAGGTCAATCGTCTAAAAAAATTAAGTAAAAAGTTGAGGGCAGACTTGATCTTGGTATCGCATCGATGTCAAAATATGCAGTATCGCCCACCCCTGACAAGTTTACCTAACTTGTCTGTTCATAACGTGAGTGGGCGTCGCCTCGCTTCTAGACGCACTGTGAGGTTAAAACGGCCTTAAATTATAACTCCCCAGATGCTTTCTGTTTGCTATATGTTTCATTCTACTCGGTTTCATACATTTAAACAAAAAAAGACACCAGCAAGGTTGGTGTTGGTACAACCAGAGCGTTATAACACATCTGGATTTAGCAGCGGCGAACAGCAGATGGCCGGCCGGCCAATCAAAAAGCAGCAAGTGGGCGGGTCCCGCGCGCCGATTGGCTGGCCGGCCGCAAAGCGCTCCGGTGCCTGATTTTTGATGCGTTCGCTGCGGACGGGACTCTTCTGTCTTTCCTTTAGCGGCACGACACGGCACGGCGTGACTACACCACCGCTTCACAGCCATCCCCACCGTCCACGGCGCCGCCTTTACTGAGTTCGCTCGAAAGCGCCTTTCACGCTGTTATGTGGCCGCGCGTCACATAGGACGTTACGCAACGGAGCGAGCTTGAACCTAGCATCACCGCTGCTTCAGAGGAAGAGAAAAAAAAAAGAAAAAAAGCCTCACTCCAGCCTCCATTGCACCGCTAGCTCGACGAGAGCATCGACGTCCTTCCTGCGTGACGCTCACAGGTGTTTTTCCTTTCCCTGCGTGGGGGGCGGCGTGAATATTTAAAAAAAAAAAAAAAAAAAAGCACCCGACAGGCCGCAGACAGCACAACGATGACGGAGGCGGAGGAGAAAAAGAAGCAGCAGCAGGAACAGGAACATGAACGCACCTCCAGCAATGGTCCCCCGGAGGCCTGCCGGGAAGATGTTTTTGACCACACGTACAAGGAGCAGGAAGGCCCCAAACCTCCCCTGGTCATCGTGTGGCGGAACGTCATCACGATGACTGTGTTGCACGCAGGTGCCGCCTACGGAGTTCTCCTCATCCCCGCAGCCTTCACAGCCACCCTGCTTTGGTGTGAGTATACTTAGTCACACACTGTCCTTGAACGCAACATTCTGCACTGCTAACAGGTGTATTTTTGGTTGCTTAAATCGAGTGGAAAAATAATTAATCTGTTCCAGGGTCAAACTGTCACCAATTTACGCTGCAAGAACCATATTTATAAACTTAAAAGTATATAATTGAGCCAATAAATTTAATGGAAAAATAATTCGTCTGTTCCAGGGTCAAACTGTCACCAAGTTAAGCTGCAAGACCCATATTTATAAACTTTAAAATGTAATACATCAAGAGGAAAAAAAGTTTGTCTGTTCCAGGATCAAACTGTCACCGATCGACGCTGCAAGAACAATATTTATGAACTTAAAAGTGTATAATTGGGCCAATAAATCAAGTGGAAACAGAGTTAGTCTGTTCCAGGGTCAAACTGTCGCCAATTTATGCTGCAAGAACAATATTTATAAACTTTAAAGTGTATTACATCAAGTGGAGACAGAATTAATCTGTTCCAGAGTCAAACTGTCACCAAGTTAAGCTGCAAGAACAAACTTTTAAGTGTATAATTAAGCCAATAAATCGAGTGGAAACAGAGTTAGTCTGTTCCAGGGTCAAATTGTCACCGATTTACGCTGCAAGAACAATATTTATAAACTTTAAAATGTAATACACCAAGAGGAAAAAAAGTTTGTCTGTTCCAGGGTCAAACTGTCACCAATTTACGCTGCACGAAAAATATTTAGTAACTTTAAAGAGTAATAAATCAAGTGGAAACAGAGTTAGTCTGTTCCAGTGTCAAACTGTCACCGATCGACGCTGCAAGAACAATATTTATGAACTTAAAAGTGTATAATTGGGCCAATAAATCAAGTGGAAAGAGAATTAGTCCGTTCCGGGGTCAAACTGTCACCAATTTACACTGCGAATACAATATTAATTTTAAAGTGTAATACATTAAGTGGAAACAGATTTAGTCTGTTCCAGTGTCAAACTGTCACCAAGTTACGCTGCAAGAACATAAACTTTCAAGTGTATAATTGAGCCAATAAATCGAGTGGAAACAGAGTTAGTCTGTTCCAGGGTCAAACTGTCACCAATTTACGCTGCAAGAACAATATTTATAAACTTTTAAGTGTAATACATCAAGTAGACACAGAGTTAGTCTGTTCCAGGGTCAAACTGTTGCCGATTTATGCTGCAAGAACCATATTTATAAACTTTAAAGTGTATAATTGAGTCAATAAATCGAGTGGAAACAGAATTAGTCTGTTCCGGGGTCAAACTGTCACCAATTCACGCTGCAAAAACAGTATTTATAAACTTTTAAGAGTAATAAATCATGTGGCAACAGAGTTAGTCTGTTCTAGGGTCAAACTGTCATTTATTTACGCTGCAAAAAACAATATATATAAACTTTTAAGTGTATAATTTAGCCAATAAACCGAATGGAAACAGAATGTCTGTTCCAGGATCAAACTGTGACCAATTTACGCTGCAAGAACAATATTGATAAACTTTAAAGTGTATAATTGGGCCAATAAATCAAGTGGAAACGGAATTAGTCTGTTCCGGGCTCGAACTGTCACCAATTTACGTTGCAAATACAATATTTATAAACTTTAAAGTGTAATACATCAAGTGGAAACAGATTTAGTCTGTTCCAGGGTCAAACTGTCGCCAATTTATGCTGCAAGAACAATATTTATAAACTTTAAAGTGTATTACATCAAGTGGAGACAGAATTAATCTGTTCCAGTGTCAAACTGTCACCAATTTAAGCTGCAAGAACCATATTTATAAACTTAAAAGTATATAATTGAGCCAATAAATTTAATGGAAAAATAATTAGTCTGTTCCAGTGTCAAACTGTCACCAAGTTACGCTGCAAGAACAAACTTTCAAGTGTATAATTAAGCCAATAAATTGAGTGGAAACAGAGTTAGTCTGTTCCAGGGTCAAACTGTCACCAATTTACGCTGCAAGAACAATATTTATAAACTTTAAAGTGTAATACATCAAGTGGAAACAGATTTAGTTTGTCACAGGGTCAAACTGTCGCCAATTTATGCTGCAAGAACAATATTTATGAACTTAAAAGTGTATAATTGGGCCAATAAATCAAGTGGAAACAGAATTAGTGTGTTCCAGGGTCAGACTGTCACCAGTTTACTCTGCAAGAACAATATTTATAAACTTTAAAGTGTAATACATCAAGTGGAGACAGAATTAATCTGTTCCGGTGTCAAACTGTCACCAATTTAAACTGCAAGAACCATATTTATAAACTTAAAAGTATATAGTTGAGCCAATAAATTTAATGGAAAAATAATTAGTCTGTTCCAGGGTCAAACTGTCACCAAGTTAAGCTGCAAGAACAAACTTTTAAGTGTATAATTAAGCCAATAAATCGAGTGGAAACAGAGTTAGACTGTTCCAGTGTCAAACTGTCACCAATTTACGCTGCAAGAACAATATTTATAAACTTTAAAGTGTATAATTGGGCCAATAAATCAAGTGGAAATAGAATTAGTCTGTTCCAGGGTTAAACTGTCGCCAATTTATGCTGCAAGAACAATATTTATAAACTTTAAAATGTAATACATCAAGAGGAAAAAAAGTTTGTCTGTTCCAGGGTCAAACTGTCACCAATTTACGCTGCAAGAAAAATATTTAGTAACTTTAAAGAGTAATAAATCAAGTGGAAACAGAGCTAGTCTGTTCCAGTGTCAAACTGTCACCGATCGACGCTGCAAGAACAATATTTATGAACTTAAAAGTGTATAATTGGGCCAATAAATCAAGTGGAAAGAGAATTAGTCTGTTCCAGGGTCAAACTGTCACCAATTTACACTGCGAATACAATATTAATTTTAAAGTGTAATAAATCAAGTAGACACAGAGTTAGTCTGTTCCAGGGTCAAACTGTCACCAATTTACGTTGCAAGAAAAATATTTAGTAACTTTAAATAGTAAGAAATCAAGTGGCAACAGAGTTAGTCTGTTCTAGTGTCAAACCGTCATTTATTTACGCTGCAAAAACAATATATATAAACTTTATTGTGGAGTCCTTTGCCATAAGCAGGGCGGACCCTAAAGTGTATAATTGAGCCAATAAACCGAATGGAAACAGAATTAGTCTGTTCCAGTGTCAAACTGTCACCAATTTACTCTGCAAGAACCATATTTATAAACTTAAAAGTATATAATTGAGCCAATAAATCGAGTGGAAAAATAATTAGTCTGTTCCAGGGTCAAACTGTCAACCGATTTATGCTGCAAGAACAATATTTATAAACTTTAAAGTGTAATAAATCAACTGGAAATAAAGTTAGTCTGTTCCAGTGTCAAACTGTCACCAATTTACGCTGCAAGAACAATATTTATAAACTTTAAAGTGTATAATTGAGCCAATAAACCGAGTGGAAACAGAATTAGTCTGTTCCAGGGTCAAACTGTGACCAATTTATGCTGCAAGAACAATATTTATAAACTTTTAAGGTGTAATACATCAAGTGGAAACATAATTAGTCTGTTCCAGGGTCAAACTGTCACCAATTTACGCTGCAAGAACAATATTTATAACCTTAAAAGTGTATAATTGAGCTAATAAATTGAGGGGAAACAGAATTAGTTTGTTAAAAAGTCAAAAATCTGGAATCAAACTACCATGCAGTGCACTAAAATGTTGTCTTGTTGGATTACATTTAAAAAAAAGTACAAACGCAAAAAAGTACATTAAGTCTGTCCTTTTTGTTGATCGTAGTTTATGCTAAAGCTGGGGTTCTTGACATTTTTGAACTCAGGGCCCAACTTTTCCACTCCAAAGGGGGACGGTTCCCCACTCACGCTGAATTAGTCTTAATTTTAATCATATTCAATAGTTATATCTAACATACTTAGAGTTTACAAAACCTTGTCAAATAATATGAAACCATGTATTAATCACAAAGATGATTATTTTATTCAACACATAACCTTTAGGCTTAGGTCAGGCTGATTAGGAAAATTGGTAGTACCCAAATAAACTGCTTAAGAAGGAACTCATAAATAACTGCCGAAAAATGTATTTACATACAATCATGTTGTGCTAGAATAATCTACAATATTTATGAATGTGTCTTAACTAAACTGTCAATACAATAAAATAGAGCTGTACCACTTAAGTCATAATTTTTGCGCTTAAACTTTTCTACTACTTAAATTCCAGACTCCTTCTGTTTGTTTCATTATCATTACTGCCACAAGTGGTGGAAAAGAGTATTACAACTGCAAATTATATGAATATATGAATACAACCCCCGTTTCCATATGAGTTGGGAAATTGTGTCAGATGTCAATATAAACGGAATACAATGATTTGCAAATCATTTTCAAGCCATATTCAGTTGAATATGCTACAAAGACAACATATTTGAGGTTCAAACTGATAAACATTTTTTTTTGTGCAAATAATCATTAACTTTAGAGTTTGATGCCAGCAACACGTGACAAAGTAGTTGGGAAAGGTGGCAATAAATACCGATAAAGTTGAGGAATGCTCATCAAACACTTATTTGGAAGATCCCACAGGTGTGCAGGCTAATTGGGAACAGGTGGGTGCCATGATTGGGTATAAAAACAGCTTCCCAATGCTCAGTCTTTCACAAGAAAGGATGGGGCGAGGTACACCCCTTTGTCCACAACTGCATGACAATCAATGTTTATTTATATAGCCCCAAATCACAAATCTCTCAAAGGACTGCACAAATCATTACGACTACAACATCCTCGGAAGAACCCACAAATAGTCAAACAGTATAAGAACAACGTTTCTCAAAGTGCAATTGCAAGAAATTTAGGGATTTCAACATCTACGCTCCATAATATCATCAAAAGGTTCCGAGAATCTGGAGAAATCACTCCATGTAAGCGGCATGGCCGGAAACCAACATTGAATGACCGTGACCTTCGATCCCTTAGACGGCATTGCATCAAAAACCGACATCAATCTCTAAAGGATATCACCACATGTGCTCAGGAACACTTCAGAGAACCACTGTGACTAAATACAGTTTTTCGCTACATCTGTAAGTGCAAGTTAAAGCTCTACTATGCAAAGCGAAAGCCATTTATCAACAACATCCAGAAACGCCGCTGGCTTCTCTGGGCCCGAGATCATCTAAGATGGACTGATGCAAAGTTGAAAAGTGTTGTGTGGTCTGACGAGTCCACTTTTCAAATTGTTTTTGGAAATATTCGACATCGTGGGGAAGGGGAAGCGAACAATCCAGACTGTTATCGACGCAAAGTTGATAAGCCAGCATGTGTGATGGTATGGGGGTGCATTAGTGCCCAAGGCATGGGTAACTTACACATCTGTGAGGGCACCATTAATGCTGAAAGGTACATACAGGTTTTGGAACAACATATGCTGCCGTAGTAGCGCCGTCTTTTTCATGGACGCCCCTGCTTATTTCAGCTAGACAATGCCAAGCCACATTCAGCACGTGTTACAACATTTAATATGTTGTCTTTGTAGTGCATTCAATTGAATATGGGTTGAAAAGGATTTGCAAATCATTGTATTCCGTTTATATTTACATCTAACACAATTTCCCAACTCATATGGAAACGGGGTTGGTAGAAAGGCTCTTTTAGCATGAAAGGCAAAAGCAAAGTTAATGATCCTTTCATGTCAGCTGACTAACTGATCTCTCGTGTTTGGCCACGTCTTGCCATGCACGATGGCAGTAAGGGTTTGTTTGATTTGCATAAAACGCTGTCAGCTTCTGAGGTTCCAACCAGCAATTTGGGCTTTTTTGTTGCATTTTTTTACAACAGTCTCAATGGGTTTTTTTTTCTTTCGTTAGGTATCGTACAAACATGGTGTTAAAAATTAGGGATGGGCACTGAAACCTGGTTCACAACGAAAACGTAGGCCAATAAGTACTTGGCAGTGATATTGCACAAGTAATATCTTGTAAGTCTATTAGTAGTACAATAGTGATATTGTACAAGTAGAGCCTTGTAGATAACGGCACGCAGTCTGAAGCTCATATCACTTATTCCAGTAGACCTCGTGTTAGCCAGCAGCCGCAACACCGCAGCGCTTCCTCATTAGGCACCAATGACGTTACAGTTGCATTCAGGAACCCCCGGAATTATGAGCACCCATACTACAACATAAAAGTGGCTTTTCCGCACATGTTCTGTATTGCCGCAGTCATTTTGACTATTTGTTGTGGATTTTTTTCTCTCATTTTTAAAATATATTACTTGGTTATTTGATTAATATAATTGGAGTATTTCAATTACAAGTCTTTTCAACTTGAGTCACAAAATCCCGGTGTTTTTTGTTTGTTGTTAAAACAATGCGCATGTAGGGCTGGGCGATATGCCCTTTTTTTAATATCTCGATATTTTTAGGCCATGTCACGATACACGATATATATCTCGATATTTTTTCTTAGCCTTGAATGAACACTTGATGCATATAATCACAGCAGTATGATGATTCTATGTGTCTATATTAAAACATTCTTCTTCATACTGCATTAATATATGCTACTTTTAAACTTTCATGCAGAGAGCGAAATCACAACTAAGTCAATTACCTAAAACTGTATTTATTAAACAGTTATTAAGCAGTGGCACAAACATTCATGTCATTTTAAAACAGAAAGTGCAAGATTGTCAGAGATATTTTAAAACAAACTATGAGTGCACTTTTGTGCATGATGTCACTAAGATGACATATCGAAACACTAAATCAAAGTGCACTTTTTGTACAGAACGCCACTACAATAGTTTAAAACAAAGTGCACTTTTGTGCATGATGTCACTAAGATGACATATCGAAACAACACTAAATTAAAGTGCACTTTTTGTACAGAACGCCACTACAATAGTTTAAAACAAAGTGCACTTTTGTGCATGATGTCACTAAGATGACATATCGAAACAACACTAAATTAAAGTGCACTTTTTGTACAGAACGCCACTACAATAGTTTAAAACAAAATGCACTTTTGTGCATGATGTCACTAAGATGACATATCGAAACAACACTAAATTAAAGTGCACTTTTTGTACAGAACGCCACTACAATAGTTTAAAACAAAGTGCACTTTTGTGCATGATGTCACTAAGATGACATATCGAAACAACACTAAATTAAAGTGCACTTTTTGTACAGAACGCCACTACAATAGTTTAAAACAAAGTGCACTTTTGTGCATGAT